>NC_137810.1:49164542-49169542 GCF_963921795.1 Nannobrachium achirus
GTATGGCAACATGACTGGTGTCTTGCACGCGCGCGAAGGCGCACGTGCAAGACACCAGTCAATTTGCCATACCTTAGCAACAGGCATGATGAATTTATTTTAAGAAGAACATTTTATTTTTTCCCCCTGCAGCCAAGGTATGGCAGCTACCTTGCCATACCCAATTGACGCCTCTGGAGAGAGAGAGGGGAGGGGGAAGGGAGGGGGGGGGGGGGGGGGGGGGAGTGAGGGAGAGAGAGAGAGGGAAGGAAAGAATGACAGAGAGAGAGAGTCTAGAAGACGGTATTTCTCTTAAAGCGATATTTTACTTTGGAGTAGAATTTATATTCTTCCGTGGTAATAGATTTAAGTGGATAGAATAAACACAGTCTTCTGTATGTGTACATAGTTAAGTGGGCTGACAAAAACTGATATGAGATGTTCTCTTTCCTACGGTCTGTTTGTACTCTATTTCTTTCTTTTTTCACTTCTTTTTAAATAATAATTTGACCGATATGCAGTTCCTCTTTTTTTAAATAATAAGGGTGACTGATATGCAGTTATGCTAAATAGATATTTGAGACATGGAACAGAACACATATGCCAAGGACCAGATAACAGCAGATGAAGTTAAGATGTGAAAATAGGCCTACAGTATACAGAAAATAAAACTGGAGCAAAAAAACTACAAACCACTATAAAGTGCAGAGATAGAGATGTGTAGAGCTTTTTTAGCTAAAGCAAAACAGAACTAGAAAGGAGCAATTCTGGGAAATTGCATGTCGTTGTGAGTGAGTCGTTGTGAGCTTGTAGATCTGCTATTTTTGGCTAAAGTTCTCAGAATCTGGTTAAGAATCTGGCTAAAAAGGAGATTTTTTTTTCTATCACACAAATGATTTGGAGGACCCCCTGTAGTAACTTTGAGGACCCCCTGTTGAAGACCCTTGGCGTACGTTGTTGATGACGAGGTGCATGATGGTCTTTGGCATGAGGTCTCTGACGGTCTTGTAGATGATGTCCATGTAAGACTCCACCAGGTTACGGATGGTCTCCACCTGACGCTCCAGCTGTGGGTCCGTGAAGTCGTCCGAAGAACCTCCACCCGTCTCCCCGTCCACCTGAGAGACAAGGACCAGAATGTGGAGTAATGACGTATACATATTGTCACTGTCGGACAGAAACCCTCAGAAACCCTCGTTTTTTCGTAAAGTAAAAAGCCCTGCTTCATCATACAAGACTGTCTCACAGTCTTGTAAAATAGCAGCTCAACAAGCACAACGCCTAGCGATGCGAGGCGTTGTGTGCTAGTAGATCGGCTATTTTCATTATTTTAAATCATTTTTAAAATGATAAATACAGGCCTGGGCCACAGGGTAGTGGTCCAGGCACCTAGGCTGGTAATCCAGCACTTGCAGCGTTGCAAGTTCGAGTCTCGATCCTAACGACATTTACTGTGTGTCCCACCCCCCATCTCTCTCCCTGTTTCCTGTCAATAATCACCTGTCAATAATCAAACCTGTACACCTATCAATAAAGGCAGAAAAAGCCCCATAGATAAATACAAAAAGAACGGTTTTGGACGTACAAGGTTTCCACTCGACAACAACGATATACAAATGATATCGTCTCTGCCAGGTGGAAACCTCATATGTCCGAAAACCGCAGTGGTACAGTACTAAGTACAGTACATGTACTCAAGTACTAGTAATCAAGAACTTTTACTTCTAATCCACTACATCTCTGAGGAAAATATTGTACTTTTACTCCACTACACTTATTTGAAAGCTTTAGTTACTAGTGACTTTGTAGATTGTCATCATTAACACAAAACATACATAAACCACTTCAGCCCTAGATATACATTTCAGCCCATTTGAAAATAGACAATCTACAAGCTCACAATGCGTTGTGATGCGACGCATTGTGTGGTTGTAGATCTGCTATTTTCAAATGATTTTCATATATTTATACATTTGAAAACGCATAATGAGAACTGTCTACTTTTGGTACTTTAAGTGTACTTTGATGCCAATACTTTTGTACTTTTACTCAAGTACATTTTGAATTCCAGACTTTTATGCACATATCGTCAAGACTACGGTCTTGGTTACACATTATTACACATTACATGGTAATACTTCTGGTCTGAACTCACTGTGGAATGAGTTTACTGTATACGCCTCATCGCACAAAGGTGTCACTTGCAAAAACCTTTTGCGACCTACAAGCTATAACAAGGCATCGTGACGCAAAATGGTTCTTTGGCCTGCAGATCGTGTTTCTTTTTTCAGCAAGCGGCAGCATCATGTTATACAGCATTTATCTCACAACAAGGCAGGTAAGTGTCATCATATCTTATGTCATCTGCTCTTGTACTTGTGTGACTACTTGGAAGAAGTAGGGAGCAACCGAGAGCAAGGGGGAGGACGAGGAAGAAGGAACACAAAAGGAGGGAGGTAAAAAGGAGGAGTGGGGGGAGGAGAAGGAGGAGGAGGAGTAAGGGGGAGGGTCAGGGACGCGGAGGGACGGAGGAGAACACTGTTGATTAGAAACAGACAACCGCCGCATGCACACTCAATCTCACACACACACACACACACACACACACACACACACGCACGCACGCACACACACACACACAGTGACATCATAGGCCGAGAATGCAGCAGTGAGGAGCCAACGACAGAACGGGATTGAAGGGGGTGGGGGACTCTCTCTCTCTCTCTCTTTCTTTCTAGTAGGGGAGGAGAGAACGGAGCGAAGAGAGAGAAAGATGGGGTAGTAGAGGTTCTCGTCAGGGAGGGTTTTGGGGTTAATGAAGGCTAAGCTTGCATTATTAGAGCATGTTTGAGGTGAGGACAGGTGCAGGGGTCCCCCCCCCCCCCCCCCACAGCTAGGGTCAGTGTTGGGTTTAATTGGGGGTCACGGTAGGGTGGGTACTGACGGTGACTTTCTCGGGGTAGACTCCAGCCCGCAGGAGAGACGCCTTCCAGCTGTCCACCTCTTCCTGAGCGCCGCAGGCCAGCTCCAGGAACCTGTAGTCCTTGTACACGTTCCTGCAAATGCATTTCAATGCTCGTCAGAGGCCCCCGGGAACTACAAATCCCAGTCAGGCGACACACCGCTCCCGAAAGTTTTCTACATTGTCGAATGTTGCACAAAGTACAGTACAACACACACGCACACGCACGCGCGCGCACATGCAGCACGCACACGCACACGCACACGCACACACACACACACATACTGTATACACACAGTGAAATTCTCATTGTTAATGTATCTGTTTGTAACTCAGAGAGTATACACATGTAACCAAAAAGCTGCAATCCAGATTTGAATGAATCAAATGTTATTGTAACCAGTCTGTGTTAGGGAGTGTACCAAGGTATGTTAATGTACAGTGATTTTCAAACCGCCAAGTCTTATGATGAGTATGGTATAAAGCGGCTGTGATGCACCCGCTTTCTTTTTGCAGCAGGGAGCCCTACTGGAAGTCCTGCTGGAAGCGTTGTGTCTTCTTTCAATATTTTTGGGGGCGTTATTTCGTCTTTCTCTGGTGTTGTTGGTGTTACTTCCATGATGTTTTCAAATGTTTTCTTAACGGACAACTTTGTTTTTTTACAACAAGGGATCATATTTTAGATAGTCAATAGAGAAAAGAAAAGATGAGAGTTAAAATGTTTTCATTTACTCTTTCTATCGTTTTAGTGATTTTAACGATTTTGATTTGCATGCATGCCCCCAGGTTGGGGGCATTCATGCAGGTGGCTAAATATGTATTTTTACACACAATAAGCCGATTCCCAAGATGCACCGCAATCTTTCATGGGTAGGTGTGACTTATGAGGGCTGGTTTTAAATAGTAACAAAGAAATTGCTGGCTTATTGTGTCTAAAAAGACATTTAGCCACTTGTACGCATGACCCCACCCAATAACATCACTAAAACAATAGAAAGCAGTAAATTAAAACATTTTAACAATCATATTTTCTTTCCTCTAATTCCCAAAAATATGAACCCTTATTGTAAAAAAACCAAAGTTGTCCTTTAAACTATACACGCATAACAAGAATATGCCACTCAAATGACTCTGGTGTGTTTCTGATATGTTTCCAATGGGACTACAGTTCCGTGCAGCCGTGACTACTTCCGATACTCGCCGTTCGGGAGCTGTCGTTCCAGACTCTATATAGCATTCGGAGATTGTGGAATAGTTTTCTGGCAACGCGAGACTACCGTCGGGCAGAAACCTCTCATCTCCATAATTGTAACCTTTTGTGTCTTTCCGTAAATGAATGCCCCACTTGTGACCACTACAGCGTCACACAAAAGAGTCAAAAGCAGCAGCTTCAAACGTGGTGTGAAGTGACCAAAGGGCTAGCTTTGTTTGCTGGAAATGAAGCCACTTCGGGGTTCTCCTTGAATCTGCTGTTCCTATTAATGGCCCAGCAGATGGTGGTGTCAAGACATTTCTATCTCAATGTTATCTCTATGAGGTTTTGTCGAACTTTACACTTGATTTTATTATCTTAGTAAATCTTTTCCATTTTCCACCCTTTCTATTCATCTTTACGGTGTATGGAAGCGATGTGTTTTGAGCTTATAGATCTGCTTCTTTTGTCGATTTTGAATTTGAACATTTTTGAATTTGAAAAGTAGCAGTTTTGGACATACTGTATGAGGTTTCCACCCGACAAGAGATGATACCTCACGTCCTCACCTGACCACGCAGAGACGCCGTATTGGCTGAGTGGTACAAACGTGGTCTCACGCATGCAGCGTAGACCTGGGTTTGAATCTCGGGTTGTTGTTGGACATGAAAGTTATGGACTGCAGCTTTAAATAATTAACACACTGACGGATTTTACTGCACAGCACACACTAACTAAAATACACACATATAATGCATGCAAAGGCAGGCACGCGCACACACACACACACACATACACACACACACACACACACACACACACACACACACACACACACACACACACACACACCCACAAACGTACCAA
>NC_137810.1:49172042-49179542 GCF_963921795.1 Nannobrachium achirus
TCTCTGCGTGTGTGTCTGTCTGTCTCTGTCTGTCTGTAATCCGCGTATCTCGAGAACCGTTCGTCCCACCGGCTTCAGATTCGACATGCGCGTTCCCCGCCGCGGCACGGAGTGCAGTGCCGGGCCTCGACCCGACCCGACGCGCGGTTTTCCCGAACCGGCGCGAAACGTTCGGAATCTCCTTATGCGGGGTTGATTGTTGACATCAGGCTGTTCCGGAGGAAATCGGCGAAAGCTCTGACTCATTGTGACATCACTTCATAAAAGGCTCTGACATCACGTACGCCACATGAGTCAACAAAAAATCTCTGTGAGTGTGTATGTATGTATGTAATCCGCGTATCTCGAGAACCGTTCGTCCCACGGGCACGCGCGTTCTCCATATATGGGCATAAAATGAATGCCCCCATATATGGGCATAAAAATTGCAGACAGACAGATACAGATATCTCCATATATGGACATAAATGGACAGAGGCAAACAGATGGTCAAAGATCTCCATATATGGGCATAAAATGGACGCAGACAGACAGATACAGATATCTCCATATATGAGCATAAATGGACACAGGCAAACAGATGTTCAAAACGGGTCCTATGACAACAGGTATAATGAGGTTTGCATTAAAGGGGGAACCGGCACTGTGTCTGCAACACAGTTGGAGGCACAGACAGATACTCCATATATGGGCATAAAATGGACGCAGATAGACAGATATCTCCATATATGGGCATAAAATGGACCCAGAACTATAACTGCAGTGATCTCCATATATGGATATAAAATGGACACCGACAGACAGACAGATACAGATATCTCCATATATGGGCATAAATGGACACAGGCAGACAGATGGTCAAAACGGGTCCTATGAAAACAGGTATAATGGGGTTTGCATTAAAGGGCGGGGCATTCATTCCCTATTTACATTGTTCCGAGTTGGCCAGGTCGCCGACTAGACAGTTTGTATATATAATATACAAACTGCAATAAAACAAATTAAAGACATCAAACGGAAACAAGAACAAAAAAGAAAAATACGAACAAAAGATCTGCTATTTTTGAATAGCCAACGTATATAAATGGATAAAGTGGTGAAAAGGATCGTGATGCTACAGTATGTTAACTACTTTTGCCGGGGACCCCCTGGAACCCCCCCCCCCCCCCCCCCCCCCCCCAAAGGACCCCTGGGGGTCTCCGGACCCCACTTTGAGAACCGCTCTTTGTGCTTGTATTTTATTTTTTGGAAGCGTATAGACATGCCTGGTGTTTATGAGGTGGTGTGTTTTGGAGGGCGCTCCAAAGTTGAAACTGTCTCAACGCCTCAACTGTCTCAAAAGTCAATGTCACGCCTCTGGTCGACCCACCAATCAAGGAGAGACTTTATATATTATACACCAGGGGTTTTCAAAGTGGGTGACAGGGCACCCTGGGGTGCTGCGTCGGCAGTCCAGGGGTGCCGCGAGATAATGTGATCATATTTGGAATTTATTTGGACACTTGAAAAATATTTAGTATCATTTTAAACTTGAGGTACAAAGTTATTTTCAGTCAGTTCTAACCAAAATGGCTATTATCTCAACGTTTTACCCGCAACACAATAACTAAAATATCATTATTGTCAGGCAGAAACAGTACATTTTATAGATGATAAATACAAAAAGAAAGGTTTTGGACATACAAGGTTTCCACCTGACAACGACGATATTCTATAAATTTAAGGTGCTGGGAGAGAAAATTATAATGTAGGGGTGCCTCGGATTAAAAAAATATTTATAGGGTGCCCTGAGACAAAAAAGTTTGAGAACCCCTGTTATACACTTACCCCAGCATGCCTAATCCGGGCAGAACGTTCACCAAAAACATACGTTTGAGATTTGGTGTAGATGCCTGCAGCTATATTTTTGTCCATACCTTACCCCGTATCCTTAAACTTCTTTGCCTTTTTTTTACTATTTTGAAAAACATTTTGAAATACTTCAAATGGCTGATCTCCATCGAGACATTGTGAGTTTGTAGATCAGCTCTTTGAACTATTTAAACATGTTTTTTCAAAATACAAAAAAAGGCAAAGAAGTTTAGAGATAAGGGGTAGAATGGACGAAAATCGTGCCCCAGGTCTACGTCAAACGCAGAGTTTGACTTGGTGTAGCGGCCCAAGTATTCAAGTCCGTTTCACTGAGACTGGAGGGTTTAAGTGGTTAGGCTTTGTATAGAGCATCGCAGTTTAAGCCCCGCCCGCCCTCACTCCGGTGTCGGAAGCGTTTTCCCCCATGCATTTCATCCATAGACATTTCATCAAGTATTTATTTAAACGTCTTTTAAGCCTCTGACAAAGTCACCCCGGCTGGTGAGGAATCATGACAATAAAACACTATTTTTTGCATGCAACGATTAATTAGAAAGCTGAAAAATAGACGAGGGTACAACTTGTATCATCGTCTTTCGAAGTCAGTTCCTCAACTGTTTAAATTCTCTGATGGACGTTGAGAGTCGACAGGTTGTGTGGGTTATTAGTTCACACACACACACACACACACACACACACACACACACACAGACACACACACACAGACAGACACACACAGACACACACACACACACACACACACACACACACACACACACACACACGCGCGCGCGCGCGCAGCGCGCACACACACACGCACACGCACAAACACACACAGGCATGCACACAGGCACAAACACAAACCTGTGCTCAGTGTTGAAGATGGCAAAGCTGTGTTTGCTGGACATGAAGCCACGCTCCACATCCCTCAACTTCAGGTTGTCCAGAGGAAGCATGAACTTCTTCTCCTTCTCCTGGGGGGGGGGGGGGGGGAGAGAGAGAGAGAGAGAGAGAGAGAGAGAGAGAGAGAGAGAGAGAGAGAGAGAGAGAGAGAGAGAGAGGACAAAAATGTAAGGGAGGAGGATGAGGGACGAGGTATAGGTGGAGGAATGGCAGGTCGAGGGTAGTGAACTACACTACAACTACAATTCATGTGGGGGAGAGGCAGTGGTGTAGACAGTACATTACAGTACTGTACCTCAATTTTGAGGTACTTTTGTTTAACTGGAGTATTTCCAATTTTCCATACTTTTACTTCCACTCAACTACATCTCACGAGACAAATATTGTACTTTTACTCCACTACAATTATTTGGAAACTTTAGTTACTAGTTACTTTGTAGATTTTGATTATTATTACAAAAAATATATTAACCACTTCAGCCCTATATACATTTTGGCCATTTGAAAATAGACGATCTACAAGCTCACAATGCATTGGAGCTTGTATATCTGCTATTTTCAAAAGATTTTTTATACCGTTTTAAAACTTAAAATAGGAGTACTATAATAATGAGTACTTTCTACTTTTGGTACCGTACTTTAAGTACATTTTGATACCAATACTTTTGTACTTTTACTCAAATAAATGTGTAATTCCAGATTCCAAAGACAGCACGGACAGGAGAATGTCCAGTAGAGTGGGAGGACTAGACCAGTGGTTCTCAACATGTTCCCCAGTTAAAATATGATTATTGTGGGGGTCGTGGCCTGAAAAGGTTGAGAACCACTGGACTAGCCGAAGGGAGGAGGCGAGGAGGACAGAAGGTGTGGTGGGACACTTTGCTATAGCAAAGCTTGTATCAAATGGAGTGTGTGGGCCTACAGCCCTGCCTGTCTGACTGGCTCACATTAACAAGCCACTAACGAGAGAAAAGAGAGATGGGAGAGAGAGACGGGAGATAGAGAGAGAGAGAGAGAGAGAGAGAGAGAGAGAGAGAGAGAGAGAGAGAGAGAGAGACGGTGGCCATAAGTCTATAGTCTGTCATCGCCGAGGGGACTTATGAATGACAGAGAACAGTTGGAGGAGTGAAGGAGAGAGAGAGAGGCAGTCAGAATGGAGGAGGCAGGGGGAGCAAAGCGAGGGAGGCAGAAAGACGAGAAAGGAGGGAGGGAGGGGGAGAGGGGGGGGGGGGGGGGGGGGGCGAGAGGGAACGAGAGAAGGAGTTAAAAAAAAGGGAGGGAGGGCGGCAGGGTCCACATGTGAAAGTCATTACTCAGACTCAAGCTCTCTAACACAACATTTCTCCTAACGGGGAGCCCATAACTCCCCCCCCTCGCCCCTCTCTCTTTCTCCTCTGCTCCCCAACTCGCTGTTCAGGAGGGGAGACTCAGGCCTACATGTGAAGTGAAGCTGCTGCTATGGTGACAGCAGGAGTAGCATCCATAGGGAAGAGTTGGAAAAGGCCAACAAGAGAACAGGAACAGCAGAGAGAGAGAGAGAGAGAGAGAGAGAGAGGAGGAGAGGGCAGCAGCAATAGCCGCTCACTAAGAAAAAGAGAAACATCATGCAATGTCCGAGGGCAATCCGTCACTAAAAAAAGCACGGCTGTGGTCAGTGTGTGCGTGTGGTGTGTGCGCGTGCGCGTGCATACGGTTTGCGGTGTAACTGACGGTGATGTGACTGTACTGGTACATTTTGGTCTCCCCTCTCCCAGTGCTCCCCTGAACCCTACGACTCTCTTCCTTCGTTCCTCTTTCTCTCTCTTTTTCTTTTTTTTTTCCAGAGGGGCCCACTTCCTGTTACAGAGGCTGAAAAAAAAATGACAGAACGAGATTGGCGCTTGGACAGCAACATCTGGTATCGCTTTAGAGAGAGAGAGAGAGAGAGAGAGAGAGAGAGAGAGAGAGAGAGAGAGAGAGAGAGGGAGCTGGGAGGAGACTTGCAGAGAGTGTAGCGTCGCGTTCTAATGGGGTAGAAATATAATGTCGAGATGAGGAAGAGAGGAAGAGGAGGGATAGAGGAGCATCTAGAAGAAGAAGAGAGGGAGGTGAAGTTCTGCTAAAGAGACGACTGGGACATGAGGAAAGGAAAGGCAACCTGGAGAAGACATGGAGACCAACCAGAGCAAAGTGTGCAGCAGGAGAAGAGTTGAGGAGAAACTGCAGACCACTCCAAAGTTGATTCCCCAAGGGTCCCATCAACCCATATATGGCTGCTAAGGTCCTCCCTACCTCTCTCTCTCTCTCTCTCTCTCTCTCTCTCTCTCTCTCTCTCTCTCTCCGTCTCTCACTCTCTCTCTCCTTATTTCCTTATGCCGTCCCTGAGCGAACGTGCAGATCCCGAGTCGAATGAGCGAATGTGCCACGTCAAGACTGGATACCGCGCCTCCGGACAAAGCCCCGCGGACGTCCGATCAACCAACATGCACCAAGCCCTCACCGGATTGCGTGTCTCTGTGTGAGTGTGTGTGTGTGTGTGTCGGGGCTTTGACACCTATAGGAGTGGAGGTCTGCGGCTGAACCCATCGCCCTGCCACCCCGCGACCCCAACAACCACCACTGAGACGGGATAAAAAAATAATAACGACAAAAAAAGAGAGAGATGACACATGATGGCACAGACCGGGACCTTTCTGCCAAACTTTGCCAACTCCACCCTGCGCTGGCTGACCCTAAAGATCGAGCTGGGACTGATTCCGAGAAACGGTAAAAAAAAAAAAGCGCCAAGAAAATATGGGATCCTGCTCCGTCATCCCAGTGTTCAGACTACCTGTTCAGGATCTCACTGGTGTACAGTAGTCTGCACATTGGTTAGACTGTGCAAGGGAGAGCTTCTACAGCGACGTGTTCACACGGACAGCAAAGCGACGCGGGGCGCAAGAGTCGGGACGACGACACGCAGCATACACAAGTCTGATTTATACGTAGGAGTGTGGCGGTGTCGCGTGCCGAAAATAGCCGATTTACAAGCTTGCGACATGTCGCGGCACGGTGCGTTGTGAGCTTGTAGATCGGCTACTCTCGACACGGGACACCAGTATAAAACTGGGCAACACGCATGCACGCATGTACTCTTCTTAAGCTATACGGGCAAACCTAGTTTTTAGTGACTCTGTTGAATGTTGTAAAAAATGACATGCATACTGTAAGGGACTGAAGCTTTTCGTTCTGACATTAACAAAATGTATATGGCGTGTTATGTTTGTTAGCCTGGGGTCCTAACATCTGTGTGAACGGTGCGTCGCGCATTAATGTATTAGGTGGGGGTTAGGTATGAACTAACCTTTTGATTCTTCCCTCCCTATAGTGTGGCCCTCGCACACTGGGGATATCATAATGTATAAGTCTAGACGTCTCAGTCTTATTAGTCAGGGCCTGGTATTATCTACGAGGCCTCGGCGCAACGCCATTCTTTTGAATAATGTTTATAGACACCATGGCACCACCTTTTTGAATGTGTGCGTGCGTGCGTGTGTACGGGCGCGCGAGTGTGTGCGTGTGTGTGTGTGTGCGCGCATTCTAGCGGTGTCAGGGTGGTCACGGAGAAGCATAGATCAGAGCTGCTGTGTCTGTGAGACTGTCTCCTCTCCCCACAGACTAATGGATCTGAGATACGGAGCAGACCTGACACACACACACACACACACACACACACACTCACGCACGCACACACATACATACACACACATACACACACACGCACACACTGGAGGTATAGGAGGGGGGAGGAGTGTGTAGAGTGTATAGGCGCGAGTCGTCTGTTTTTCTTCAGGCTCTCTACGGTGGAGTCCTGGCAGTTGAGGGGGCGCAGGAATGTACGTCTGTTCAGTGTTGTATGGAGATTCGACTCTGTAAACTATTATGCCCGGCCGCGGTACGTATAATATGGAGGGCCTTAAATGCGGCCTATATGTGCTGGCGGCCCGATGTTCCTGCATGTAAAACCAGTCAGAGAAGTGGTTCTCTAAAGTGGGTTCCTCCAGGGCCTCTCAGGGTTCCTTGAAGGGGGTTCTAAAATGTCCCTTTCAAGTCTGTAACTCTGACAGTGTGCAAATGGAACCAAATTTGGTTCCATTTGTACACTGTCAGAGTTTGTACACTGTCAGAGTTAGTTACTTGGTGCCATGGCATTGGTCCAAAGGTTCATTAGTCCGAAGGTTCATTTGTCCGAATTTGTTAAGAATATTATGCCTAACTCTAACCCTAACCCTAAACCCAACCTCAGTAACTAAATTCGGACTAATGAACCTTCGGACTAATGAACCTTCGGACTTATGGGCAGTCCCCAGTTACTTAGTTCGAGAACCACTGAGTTGTAGAGTATTGGCTAACGCTAACTAGAGGGGGAAGAAGAAGGGGTATTGGTGGATGGATGGAGGTGGAGGGGGAAGAGGGGGGGTGCTATGATGGGGGGAGGGAGACTTTGGAGGAGTGAGGAGGGGGGGGGGGGGGAGTCGAAGGGGGAGGTCTAGCAGTGTAGAAACAGCCATGTGGGATTTCTCTGGGCAGATCTTGGAAGCTGGTGTTTGGACAAAGCCTCAGATTTTCCAGCCAGGAATGTGCACAAGTCCCAGGGAGACTGCCAACCACAGAAAGACAGAGAGAGAGAGAGAGAGAAAAAGAGAGAGAGAGAGAGAGGGGGGGGGGGGGGGGGGGAGCAGAGAAAAGAAAAGAAAGGAATAAAGAAATCAGGGGGAAAAGAGGGAA
>NC_137810.1:49182042-49449542 GCF_963921795.1 Nannobrachium achirus
GCACGCAACGTGTCGCTTTGCGCCACGTTGTGAGTTTGTAGATCAGCTTTTTTCACAGCTTCTTAAACATTTGTTTTCTAATTTATGGAATTTCTTAGATTTCTCTTTGATTTCTTCATGAAATTATTGGAAAAAATCATTGAATTTTGTTTTTAATTCATGAATGTTTTTTTTTTTTGGGAATGTTTTTGGAAAATGTTTTGAAATAGTAATAACGATAATTAGTGAATAAAGAAATGGACCCACACAAAGTGTCAGCGACCGACCCACCAATGGGTCCCGACCCAGTGTTTGGGAACCAGTGCTGTATTATGATTCCTATTCCAGTATGTGACCTCTGAACGCCATGGGTGAGCAGCGCTGCAGTGCCAGGCGACAGGACAGTGTTGTGGTGTGTCTGCCTGTCTACACTTGCTGTGCAGACCTTCTGCTCCTGTACAGCAGGCACAGACAGGCAGACAGATGGCAGCCCCGCTGACAAGACCCTCTGCACCTATCAGAGCAGAGGGCCCCGCTCCCTCCACCTATCAGAGCAGAGGGCCCCGCTCCCTCCACCTATCAGAGCAGAGGGCCCCGCTCCCTCCACCTATCAGAGCAGAGGGCCCCGCTCCCTCCACCAATCCGAGCAGAGGGAGGGCCGCTGCTGCTGGGACGGCTCTTCCTCCAGTAGTACTTCCGGTATGAATACTCTGCAGGAATAATACTCTGGCGCGGATGTGAAGGAATGAAAAGTTATTTAAAGATGTGTTCCCACCTTTCATTACTGAATTCTTTCATTACTGATGATTTTACTTTTGGTTGTTGTTTCTCTGCTTCCTGATTCATTGTGCCGTTTCAAACTACGATATTATTACGTATGCATCTGAAAATAAACTTTTATCCCAATCTCAAGTTTTGTCTTCATTTTCTGCAGCTCAGATAATTTCCCCCTTGGGATAATAAAGGTATCTATCTATCTAAGTCTGTATGTTTTCGGTTATTTATGAAAACAGGAATTGTTTTTAATTGATGAATTTAAGTTTGTTTCCCCCTTTTTAAATAATGTATATTTTCAAATGTAGAAAACGAAAAAAATAGTCACTTGCGACCCATACAAATTGGTCCATGACCCATAGATGTGTCCTGACCCGCTGTTTGGAAAACAGTGCTCTACATCCTAGAGGCCTAGACTGTAAACAATAAAACATAAATGCTATGGGAGTATAACGCTATTTAACACTTATTTCAACAACAAAAACAATAATATATATAAGAATCACTTACAGCACCTTCAAATGAACACAGCTTTTTACCGTGCAGTGAAAGCCTCACCTCATCATCCTTAAACCAGGACAGAGTCTCTGCAGTGAGAAGGAACCAGTACTTGGGTCCTCCCTTTATGATGCTGATGTTGCTGATGGTCAGCCAGCCCTTACGGATGACCTGCACAGCAGAGCAGAGGGATAGAAGGGAGTCACAACCAATACAGCGTTGTGGATAGAATGGTTTAATGAGAAGCTAGAGGAGTATTCTGTTAGAAAGTTCTCCCTGTGGAGACGTGCAAGCCAAGGTAAGCTGAAACAGACTGCATGACGACAGCAGCGTTGCACAGTAAAAAATCCTCAAGGCTAATCAACAAATCGCCGCGGTCGGGTGGAAACCTTGTATGTCCAAAACAAATACAAAAAGTATTTTTTAGTAGTCAGCACGGCTGGCCACATTGGAACTTTCAATGGATCCAATGTAGTTATTACCCAAAAATCTAAAATATACAACTATTTTGTTGCTAATTTTGAGCCACACTCACTGTAGTATGATGAAGTAGGGCACGGGGGGAAAAAGAGAAAAACGTTACAAACAGTGAGATACAATGTTTCTGCCAAACAGCAACGAAATGGTTACATTGACATTGAGGATTTGACTGTGGACAGAAGTCAAGCAAGTCACTGAAATAGAAATTCCTGAAAAGCTGGCTTGGAGATGGGTTTTATTTACCTGAATCAAAATATCTGCCCAGACACACAAATACAAATCCCACATTTATACCACTCCCCAGCTGGGTAGGCAGAGGAGAGGACAGGAAGACTAAAGAACAGACAGATTGTGTATATCACTGTTGTCGGGGCAGAAACCTCTTATCCCCATAATATTATAACCTTTTGTGTTTGAAAGCAGTTGAAACCAGAAACATTGGGGCACCCGCTGGCCTACTGGTCCGGGTGCATATACCATTTAGGCAATGCCACATAGGCATGGATGCCACATAGGTATGGATGCCTGGCGGCGGCGCCGGTTCGATTCCCGATCCGGACGACCTTTGCCGCATGTCACTCCCCGTCTCTCCCCCCATTTCCTGTCAGTCTACTGTCCTATCAATAAAAGCCCCAAAACAAATCTTAAAAAAAATAAACCAGAAACATTTGAGGGGAAATGCAGTGGTGGAAAGTACTGTAGTTAGTACAATTTTGAGGTACTTTTATTTTAATTGAGTATTTTATATTATATTATTTTATTCTCCACTACTACATATCAGAGCCAATTGTACATTTTACTCCACAAAAACTATATTGCCGTACATTTTACTCGTCATTTTACCTTACTCATCATTTTACTCATACTTACTTTACTGAAAGAATACGATAAGAGTTGGGGTGAGAGAGAGCGAAGGACCCAAAATTAGTTGATATTGCATCAAAATCAGTTCAACCACTTTAAACGTATATACATCGCCAATTTGAAAATAGCCGACCTACAAGCTCATATCACATTGCGTTGTGATGTGATGCTTACGCATCTGCTATATGTGTTATTTTATATTTTTGAAACATTTTAACAAAACAAATCTTGTATGGGGTTCGGGTTCCCCTGGCACAAAATATCTTGGGGGTCCGTGGCCAGATACATTATTAATTTGGAGGTCCTTGACATGAAAAGGTTTGAGAACCACTGGGCTGGGGCATCAGGGTTGTAGGGACAAGCAGACCTACAAGCTCAAAACGAGTCGCTTTGCGTCGCGTTTCGAGCTTGCGGACCTGCTACTTTTGATGCTTTTTTGTGACGCTGTGGTACGATCAAGTTTTGGCATTAATTTACAAAAAAAAAAAAAAACAACTCAAGAGTTAAAACAAAGAGACAAGATTTCTGCCCGACAGCGATGACATATCACTTGACTGGCTGGTGAAAAAAAAGAAGAAAAAAAAAAAACAGGGAAAGGAGGATAAAAGGAAGGATGAGATGACATGAAGAGAGTGTGTGATGACATCTCCATCCTGCCCGTCTGTAAGGAAACACTCATTCTCTGTGTATATTTATGGAGCGGCGGAGCAGAGTGCGAGCGCCGTACACCAAGCAGTCCGTGAACTGTGTGAACCAGGGGTCATCGCCATGCTGGCCTGTGGTGGACATTTTTTTTTTTTTCAAAATTATTTTTTTGCCACGGACATACAAAATGATAAGACAATAATATTAACAGAAACACACAGCGCTAGCTAGCCCTGAATGACCATAACAGCTCTGTAACTCTGAGAGTGTACAAATGGACATTTGGTTCCGTTTGTACACTACGGGTCCATGTGGTTCCATTTGTACACTCTCAGAGTTACGGGGGTGCTTACAAATACAACTTTTGAGAACCACTGGTACTAGTGGACTCATAATGTGCCATAGTGACGTAGTAAATCCGTATCCTACATATTCTATAGAAAACCTGGAGACTTGACATGCAGTAATTGGTTATCATGAACATGATAAGAACATTATAATGGTGTGTAAATGCCACGGACACATTTGTCCGTCTACGGCAGGGGTCTTCAACAGGGGGTCCGGGACCCCTAGGGGGTCCTCAGAGTTACTACAGGGGGGCCGCCAAATCTTTGTGATAGGATCATTCTTTTAAATTAACAACTTGATCTACAAGCTCTCAACGCCTTGAGAACTCCAAAGGTTTGGCGTAGAGGTAAAATAAAAGAGCAGACCAAGTACACAGTGAAGGTCAAGTTAACTAAAAACACGAATCAAACATAGACTGATGACAGTGCTGTCAAACAAGTCTATGAATCTGTCTATGAAATCGATGAAAATCTGCATCACACATTTATACAATATGTAGAGGGGGTCCCTGCTTCATCTCTCTCTCAGCTAATGGGTCCTTGGCCTGAAAACGTTGAAGACCCCTGGTCTACGGACATGATGACCCCTGCTGTGAACGCTAATGCGCTGTGATTGACAAGTGGAATGTCTGTGATGTTAGCACGGCAAACAGTGGCAGCTGATGAGCAATAAAAACAAAAGGCAAAGATGAAAGCGGTTGGCTGGCCACATGTGAGACACAGACAGCTGTGACAGAGTCAGTGAGGTGAGGTTAGCCAGTGGTCAGCGACAGTGTGTCCAAAGCTCCAAACCCTTTAGCGTGAAGTGAATCCTGAAAAAACGTGTTATCTCTCCAGAGTGCGGAGCGAATGAGCGAGAATGCTTTTTAAGAGAATGGGCTCCTACTATTAAACGTGAAGGAGTAGCCACGCCCTGGAACAGGAGAGAGAGGAAGGATGGAGGTTAGTGATGGAGGTACGTTCCTAGTTGGACCCAGTACATTTTGGGGACCATTGTGGATGTTGAGTATCATTGGAGATGGAAATTAACAAACAAGTTATATACATTTATATTTAAGATATATGATCTATAGATCTGTAAGATCTAACTCTTGGCTACGCTCGGCACCCTGTATAATTCAAATTTATGCTTGGCTTTTAGGCTTTGAAGTCATAGAGGGCAGATAGATTAATAGTGGAAATAGACGATCTACAAGCTCACCACGCATCAACTAGTTCCACTACTTTTTGAAAACATTTGAAAGAAATATCTGCTTTTTCATTATACAAAATAAAATTGCGACTATGTTAAATAATTACGATTAGGCGATTGTGTGATAATTGTGACAGGCCATATCTTCATCAGGAATGTTGAATTCCTTCCTCATGTGATGGAAACGTTGAGACCGCTCTAACTATTGAAAAATAGCAGATATACAAGCTCACAGCGCGGCACCGAGTGCCGCGCTGCGAGCTTGTAGATCTGCTATTTTTGAAAAATCCAGATTTTTCTTTGCAAGTCTTTGAATATATCTATTTAAAAGCGAACATTTGTAACTCAAATATTTTCTTCTGGGGGGAGACAATAAACAGTGGATCTTACTTGCCCAGTGTTTCGGACATTGTTTTTATTTTGGATGCCTTGTTCTATCCGGGCCCATGGTCATGGAATGATTCGCAGGAATGAGGGATATAAACTCACACTCAGTCAAACACCATTTCTGGGACATTGATGGACTGTATATGAACATCTGCCAGGCCCACATTTCCTCTGATTAAACCATTTGGGCCACACACACAAATCTCCCTATTATATGCAGATGTGGGTGGGGAAAACCACAGCTGTCTACAATCATATATTAGCATGATGTTGTGCAATGCAAAGTATGCCCGCGAAAAATACCCATGATGTCGTAAAAGTAAAATAGCTAATAATGGAAGCGTGTCGAAATGAGATCCTGTCAAAGTTGCATGCTCCGTAGAGATCCTGTGAAAACATACAGTACCTACAGTACTGAGCTTAGTCACAGTATAGGCTGTGGCAGTCGGTACATGTATAATAGAATGGTTCTTAAGCTTTTTTTGGCTTCAGTACCGCCTTTCCATGATTTCTGAATCCAATTGGCCCCTTTTATCCATCTACATTATGCATAGAAAACTGAGAGAGAAAAACATAGCTAGCATATGAGTGAAAACACACTTTTGTTGAAGATTATAACATCACAAAGAAATGGAATGCAGCTGCACTTAGTGGCTCCTGAGAAGATTAATTTTAAACATTGGCCATAACATTTCATTTAGTCCAGTTTTGATGGAAATACGTTCAAATAATATGCGAGTAAGTAGTGCTTTCTATTCAATAACAGTTGTTCTAGTCAAGCTTTTTAATTCATTTGGTTTTAACACTTTAGAGTGTTATTGCAGTATTGCAAACTCACTTGGTTTGGAAAGGTCTTCCGGTTGTTGCCATTGGTCTTCTGCTGGGCACTGAGAGAGAGAGAGAGAGAGAGAGAGAGAGAGAGAGAGAGAGAGAGAGAGAGAGAGAGAGAGAGAGAGAGAGAGGACAAATGTGTCCATGGAAAGACTTGTCCTTGTAGGCAAGACATCATAAGACCCAATTACTGAATGTCAATCTCCAGGTTTTCTTCAGAATACCGGTATGTACGGTATGACACTGATTTACTATGACACTATTTATTATCACACAGTGTTATAGTAAATCAGTGTCATAAGACAGTATGGCACATAAGGAGTCCACTTGGACAGTGGTTCTCAAACGTTTTATTTTCAAGGACCCCTATGACTCTGAGAGTGTACACATGGAACCATTTGGTTCCATTTATAGCCTCTTAGAGTTACAGACCTGGAATGGTCATTTATGACAAAAATGTCCACCATAAGGAAGCATGTCTCTTTTTTGTGTCACATTGAACAGCGTCATAATCGTCTAACAATGGGATAATGAGACATACTAATGAGACGTACTAAACTCACTTGGCAAATCCAATGAAATCATCATGGTTGGTGTTGATGTAGGCAAGCTGGACGTCGATTAACAGCCGGACCTGAACAGGACATACCGGTATGCACAGTAAGAAGCTCAATAGGATGGACAAAACACAGCAAAATTGTGAGAAAAGGTGTGTGTGTGTGTGTGTGTGTGTGTGTGTGTGTGTGTGTGTGTGTGTGTGTGTGTGTGTGTGTGCGCGCGCGCGCGTGTGCGTGCGTGTGTGTGTGTGTATGTGTGTGTGGTGTGTGTGCGTGCGTGCGTGAGTGTGTGTGACCAACCTGGTCTTTGCATTTACTCTCTTTTTCCCGGATTTCTGTGGTCACGATTCTCTCTGCCTCTTCTCGCAGTTTGGGAAAAGGACTCAGCTTTAGAAAACAGATACCACACATTACTTCTACAAGTTGCTTCTGGCATGCCGACATGCACGTGGCAATGGGTATATACACATACTCGTAAATACACTATGGCATACACAAAGTACGTAAAAATGCAATTCATTATACGTACACACACAGGTTCATACCATTTTGGTACAGTGACGCACAGTGACAATGAGTTCTTCAGAAACCATGTCAACACATTTAATGCAAGGCATGTTCAGATTTACAATCTGTCTTTTCACAATAGCTTCAAAGGCCATGTCAGGGGTGAACAGGCCTGTCCTATAGAAACAGAGGCATGGGGATGGAAGGGGACATAAGAAAAGAAACAAAGGTGAGAAAATTAGACATATATAAATGGTCTAATAACAGTGGTGTTAGACATATATAAATGGTCTAATTAATAACAGTGGTGTTCAGTGGCAAACCAGCACTAGTCCTTGTAGGCTGGCCATGGGCTCGCTATATATGCCTCATTTGGCCAATTAGAAATAGCAATCTTTATAAATACTTCACCAATAATAACAACAGAAGTGGTTGGTGTAACTAAAACATCTACATCTACAATCTAGTTGCATAGATTTTGAACTATGACCCATCTTTAACAATCTTCATGATGAGATTCAGTTTTACTTTTACTTCAACTGGCATTTCAGGCTTTCATGGTTTTCATGGAATGTAATCTGTTTTGTGCCATCATGCATGTAGAGGTATGAGCTGGGAGTAGCATACCTTTGGGGGGACATGCATACATACATACATATCTTACATAATTGACATACTGTTGATGCACGAATACAGGCAAATCCTGTTCTAGAAGTCTTGGCTTATGGCCATGCCATAAAACGTATCTGGCTGCCATGAATGAATGGATAAATAAAATAAATAACATATAGTATAGTATAGAGTTGTGTGATTCTTAAAAAGCCCACATAGCCACACACCTGACACCGTGGATGTTTCTGATAGCGAACATGATCTCTCGACGCAATTCAGTCTCATCGAGATCAATCTGAAGACAAGCACAACACTCCATCAGTTAGGGAAATAGGGAAGGACACGGACACACCCACAAAAACACACACACACACACACACACACACACACACACACACACACACACACACACACACACACACACACACGCACTTACACACACACACACACACACACACAGACTACGCACTAGGGCATTCACCAAATATTCGAATATTCGAATATCAAAGTCACTATTCGACGTTGTTCACCGAAGTCGAATATTCGCTTATTTTTTTTTTTTTTTATTGTTTTCTCTTTCTCTCAAATATATAGTTTATAAGGCTTGGCTAGATAGGAAGTCATAAGAATGAATAATGCTCTATACCAGCGGTTCTCAAACCTTTTTAGGCCGTGACCCCCAAAATAAACATATTTAAACTGGGGACCCCCACCCTGACAAGCACTTGGAATTGCAGATATTACATTTAAAGCAATCTGGGAACCCATCGTCAAAGAAGAAAGGGCGACACCTGCTCTGAGGCTGTCTCGAGAGATTACATTTAAAGTGACTCGGTTCCGCAGATAAATATTGTGAAAATAGCAGATTTGCGAGGCGTTGTGAGCATGTAGATCGGCTATTTTCACAATGTTCGCCTCTTGCTTACTTAATATTTGACAGTTTGGCCAGTCCTGTCGAATATTCGACTATTCGAATACTTTGAGGTTGAATAATTCGAATACTAAATAATCACTATTCGTGAATGCCCTACTACGCACACACCTTAACCAGTTCGTAGGGGAAGCGTTCATGGAAGATTCGATTGATCTTGGCTCCCCCTGACAGCTGGGCGGTGTCTACATTATCACCAGAGCCTTCAATGAGCTTCTCAAAGGCAATCCCAAACCTCTGGATTAACCTGGAACACAGAAGAACATATACTGGGCTGGCTCACATCTGTAAGGCAGGGCTCATACTGAAGGACAACAAAAACAACAAAGAGATCCAGTAGAACTAAAAGTCAAGTCATTCTGTTTGGTTGTGCTCTAGTGAGGTGCTCTGAAAATAGCAGATCTACAAGCTCACAACGCGCCGTGCTGAGAGTGAGACGCGTTGTGAGTTTGTAGATCATCTATTTTCAGCATGCAACCAAGTGCCAAAATACATTTTTGTCGACAAGATCAAGATCAACTGTAGACTAAAATCGTATGATATTTAGTCGACTTTTAACTCATGTGGACATGATGCACATACACAGAAACATCACACATAGATTGTTTGAGTTAGTGACTGACGTTAGCAGGGCCTTGGTCTTGCGTGCGGGGTCATCGGGTGTATAATGTCTGTGGTTCTCAGCCTCTTTGTCCAGGGCCAAGAGCTGGGTCTGTAGATGACAACGGAGCGCCGGCAGAGTTTCCCTGATGTGGTTGGTCAGTTGCTACAGAGAACAGATAGGAGTACGGTACTTATTTTATAACACCACATATACAGGTGTACATAGACTGTGAATAAGTATTTTTTTCCTCTAGTCTTTTTTCCCCTTTTTCCAATTTTCTCTCCGTCTTTGTCATTCACTATGCCAATTCCCAACTGTATCGCCACACACATGTAGTCCGTGTCACTGCTAACCCCTACGGTTGGTCATGTGGAATGGTGGAGAAAACCATGTGTCCCCTACAATAAACACAACGTTACAAGCTGCCTCTTTCACTGTAAGGAGTTTCCTTGGGAAGGTATATTAGCGCATGTGTAGGAACACGACACAATCCAACTTCTTTTCCTTCTCCCTACTGAACAGGCACCCTGACCAACCAGTAGAAGTCACTGGATGAGCAACAGAGATGGTCTAAAAGGTTAGAATATGGACGTACAGTAAGGAGTTTCTCCCCAGAAAGCCACAGCAACTGAGAGTTCTCCTGTCCGGAACTTTTTAATAGCAGTTGTAGATGGATAGACAGAAAACTAAACAACATACCGGTACATTAACAACTAGGACAGCTCCAGCCGTGGTCGGTTTCAACCATTACGCCAGGTGCTCTCTGCCCAAACAGGAGAACTGTTTGAGCAGAGTACAGATAACCTGTTGCATTGCTAGTCATTCACAGCTTATCGGTAATGTAGTCACACAATATTTCTTTCCCATCTGTAGTGCCTGGCACGGCCAAACTAATACTAGTAAGACACCTGAGGGTGGAATGCGACCTCAGGGTGACATGCGCCAATTCTTGACTATCTGGCCAACCACAGCGTTTCTCTGACGATTCTAGTTGTTATCATTCTGGGGGGAGTTTGTTCATGTTTTTGTGAGGGTATCAACCCTAGGAGACACGGGGAGAACATGTAAACTCCACACAGAAAGGCCCTATCGCCAACCCCACCTAGGGTGTGAGCGATAGGGCCTAAACATGGAGATGTGGAGAACACTATATTATGAAGATAGTCCAGTCCATCATGTCATATGGGACTACCGTCATAGACAGTAGCCATTGTTAGGCCGGAGTCAATGGCTGTCTGTCTGTCTGACTGTCTGTACAGGAAGTGATGTCACATGACATACTTTTTATGCCCATATATGAGTCATTCTGTACCACATCTCCATGTTTAGGCCAAACAGGTTTGCTCCATTTCTCCATGTATAGGTCCAAATGACCTCGCCCTAAAGGGCGAGGTCGCGCCAATTCTTGACCATCTGGCCAACCACAGCGTTTCTCTGACGATTCTAGTTGTTGTCATTCTGGGGGGAGTTTGTTCATGTTTTTGTGAGGGTATCAACCCTAGGAGACACGGGGAGAACATGCAAACTCCACACAGAAAGGCCCTATCGCTCACACCCTTGGTTGGGTTGGCAATAGGGCCTTTCTGTGTGGAGTTTGCCTAAACATGGAGATGTGGTACAGAAGGACTCATATATGGGCATAAAAAGTATGTCATGTGACATCACTTCCTGTACAGACAGTCAGACAGACAGACAGACAGACAGACAGCCATTGACTCCGACCTAACAATAGCTACTGTCTATGACGGTAGTTCCATATGACATATTGGACTAGACTATCTCCATATATAGTGTTATCCACATCTCCATGTTAGGACTCATATATGGGCATAAAAATTATGTCATGTGACATCACTTCCTGTACAGACAGTCAGCCATTGACTCCGGATTAACAATGGCTACTGTCTATTAGGGATGTCAAAAATGGACCTTTATCAAAATCGATTATTCTATAGCAATATTCGAATATTATTCGAAAATCGAAAATTAATTATTATTATTTTTTTATTAATTTTTTTTTTTTTTTACTGGATTTCAATGCACATTTACCTATGTACAACATGGCTCTTCAGGTAATTGGTAGCCTAACTACTACTCTTCATCTTTCTTTTTAGTGTGCCAGTGTACTGTTCACCTAATCTCTCAAGAACAGATTCTGTGATGCTTTACAATACAGAGGGCACTGTTTTCCCTTTTCTTTGATGATGGCCACCAAGTACCAAACAATCAAGCCTGAATCAATCACACCTGTGTCTGAGACAGGAGGGGAGTGTGTAGCAGGCAGCTGCCACTCTGCTGTGCTCCTTCACTCTACACAGTTTACAGTTGGTGCTGGTGTGAATAATAAATCAATGGCCATTTACTATTATCATTAATACTATTGTTAGCCTATATTCTATATTTTGTTTGAAACTAACTAACTAAGCCAAAAAATAGTATTAAAAAAAAAAAAAAAACGAAAAAAAAAAAAAATAATATTTTTTCGATTTTCGATTATGAAATATTAAAATCGAATATTGATTAATGGAACGAATATTCGAAAATCGATTATTCGGTGACATCCCTACTGTCTATGACGGTAGTCCCATATGACATATTGGACAAGACTATCTCCATATATAGTGTTATCCACATCTCCATGTTTAGACAGCCAATGACTCCGGCCTAACAATGGCTACTTTCTATGACGTTAGTCCCATATGACATGATGGACTGGACTATCTCCATATATAGTGTTATCCACATTTCGTGTAGCCGCCCTGTACAGGAAGTGATGTCACAACTCGCTGACATCACACTGACATCACAGAGGATACGGACGGTCACGAGGATACGGAAGGAAGGAAGGACACTCAAGTGACACGGTTCTTCAGAGTATATGCGACCTTCGGTCGCAATCACTGCGTTGACACGCGGTGACAGATGTCAACTCAAAACCTCAGACACGGCCACTTCAACACTTTAGTGTGGTGGTTAGCGTTGTGAATACAGTGTAACTCAGAAAACCAATGGTAAAATAATCCGACACAAGGCAAATAGGTTTGTGTGTGCTTTTTTGTACCTGGTTGAGGATACTCTGTAAGTGTGGCGTTCCCATGCGTTCAGCCATGTGTCTGTAAGCTGGATGTGACTCGAAGAACTTCTTCTCTGCAAGCAGTGATGTTTTGATGTCCTTCTTACCATTAATGTCCTTCTGGCTGCGGTTCACAACCCCTATGTAACCTGGAGAGGGAAGTATGAGTGAGTATTACAGTACGTATAAAGTAGTCTTAGAAACAATCTCCACATAGTAATATGGTGCATTAAACTAAGGACCATAACGGCCTAAAAAAACAGTCTAGTCACATCACCGGCCATACTGTAGTGTATATCATACAGTACATATTAAACATAGCCAATTTTAACATTAATGGCTTTAGATTTCAAGTATGTTTGCATTTTCTTCATGATCTTTAAAACTGTTACAGAAGTCATGGACATTTTAACTATATATATATGTATAAATAAACATTTTGTCCAGGGATTATTTTCAACTTGAATCTTCAAATCGATCCGTACTTTAAAATGCTATAAATTCCTTTAAAAAAGTATAATAATGATAACATAACTTTAGTAACAAAGTAACTACGCTGTGAAATGTAGCATGCTGGATAACCCATCTCAAGCAAGTCTCACTCACAGTCTAAAGAAATGCCAATGGTATGCTTTGGGAGTTTGGGAAATGGTCAGCAGTTATGTCAAGTATGCCGTGAGTCATACATAGTCAATGAGCTAAACATGCCAGTCCACCGTTATGGTCCTTTAAGAGTGTAGTACAATATGGAAACGCTGTTGTGTGTCTGTGTGTAATGGCACATCATTTGCCAGAGCGGGGCAAATATCCATGTCTCTTTAGCACACTAATGTGAGGGTAACAACACTGGGCTCCGTATCTAATGGCTGGGGCTCTGCGCTGCTACTAGAGCAGTCATATCAATGGACCGCCGTAGCTAATGCATTAACACTGCAGAGGAGGCATGAAAGAGCAGCACCTGGTGCTACCCTGACCCTGAACTGTACTGTATCTATGTACACACACATACACATAAACATAAACATACAGAGACTTACGCACATGCACAGTCAAATATGTACAGTATACAGTATGTACAGTAATGCATATACACACTGGGCTGTGGGAGTGTGTGTGTGTGTGTGTGTGTGTGTGTGTGTGTGTGTGTGTGTGTGTGTGTGTGTGTGTGTGTGTGTGTGTCTGTGTGCGTGCGTGCGTGAGTGAGTGCGTGCGTGCGAGTGCGTGTCTGTGCAACACAAACAAATGCACGCAGGCAGACACACACACACACACACACACACACACACACACACACACACACACACACACACACACACACACACACACACACACACACACACATGCTAATACTGGATAACTGGGCACTGGGCTGGTTGGCACCAGTCCCCCAACTCTGCTCCCACAGTCCAAACTGTAACATAAACCCATGAGCTCAATAAAGAACACACTCTCACTCTCTCACGGACGCACGCACGCACACACGCACACACGCACACACACACACACACACACACACACACACACACACACACACACACACACACACAAGGCATTTGTATGATGTAATACAGATTGGATAACTACATTTTAGTGCTTAAGTCAGGCCAAAGAGAAGGGAGAGAAAGAGAAAGGGAGGGGAGGGGGGTATCTGTGGGAATGTGTGTGTGTGTGTGTGTGTGTGTGTGTGTGTGTGTGTGTGTGTGTGTGTGTGTGTGTGTGTGTGTGTGTGTGTGTCCATGCGTGTGTGTACACGAGTGTCCCTCTGCTCTGTCCAGTGACAATGTGTTCAATCAAGGTTTAATTTCTCTCTGATTATTTTTTTTATCTAATAAGACACATGACAAGACTACAGCCATTCTGCACATACACACACACACACACACACACACACACACACACACACACACACACACACACACACACACACACACACACACACACACACGTCTCACACACACACACACACACACACACACACACACACACACACAATGCACCTCTGCGCAGCGGAAGCAGTCTGTTCTCGAGTATATTCCGAGCATCCGTCCCTTCATCCATCAGATCAAGCTTGGTAATGACTCCAATAGTTCGCTGGCCTGTAGGACAGACCAAATGAATTATGGATATTAAAGAATACACAAGCACAATTTGTTTAAACGAATGAATAGAACATAATTCAATAGAAGACAATACAGAGCTACATTGAACTCAAATGGATAATAGCCTCTGAGAGGAAACCTTCCACTACTTTTGAAAATATTGAAAATACATTAACATTTTTCAACATGTAAACGATTATGACTAAATAATTGCGAATATGTCAAATAATTGCGATTAGTCGATTATGTAATAATTGTGACAGGCCTAAACATAGGTTTACAAAAGTGTGAACTCTGGTTGTACAAAAGGGTATACTGAGAAACACATGCCACTCACCCTGTGGGTCAACATCTTTGGCCAGTTTGAGTGCATCGGAGTTGGCCAGGTCAATGTTGGCCGGTGTCACGGCCAGAATCAGACAGTTCTCCTTGCAGATGAACTGCATGATCATGTCTCTGATCTGATACTCTATGTCAGCTGGTTGCTCGCCCACCGGTACCTTTGTGATTCCAGGCAGGTCCACTAGAGTTAGGTTCAACACTGAGAACACACAAACACGAGAGTACAGCATAGAGGCAGTGGTGTAATAGATAGATACCTTTATTATCCCAAGGGAGAAAATGTGTTGCCCAGAGGCAGCACAGCAGTATAAGGTTATTTACAAAGTTACAGAGAAGTATGAAAAAGATAAAAAGAAAAAACAAGAACAGAGTACAGAGTACAGTAAGTACAGTAAGAGAATAAACACTAAAAACAGAAATAAAAACGAAGACCACCAAAACACATGCCAAGTCTGGCCAATGTAAAGGGTCACACAGAAGAAAAAAGACGGAAAAAAAGTAAGAAAAAGAGAGAAAGAAGGAAAATACTGCAGAGCTACAACCAAACGGTCTTCCCCCAGTTCTCGCAAGGGGCGACCAACTATGTAAGTAACTTGTGTACTCAAGTATTGTACTTAAGTAACATTCTGAGGTATTTGTACTTGAGAATTTCCAATTTCCAATAATTTTACTTCTACTCCAGAGGCAAATATTGTACAATTATTTAAAAACTTTAGTTACTAGTTACTTTGTATATATGTATTATTATAACAAAACATACATTACCCACTTCAGCCCTATATACATTTCGTCCGAGCTTGTAGAAAGAGTTATTTTCAAAATATTTACATGTTATACATTTAAAATGGGATATTCTGCAGTGCATAATGGGTAGAGATGAAGCTTGTTCATTTTTATTGATAATGAGCACCTTATCGATCCAGCTTATTGAGCCGGGCTTTTATCGAAAAAGTATTATCGTTAAATATAATTAAAACAACCTTTCATTAATGTGCAATAAGTGTTAAATGACTTTATATTATGAATAGTACTGTAATAATTTCTTGAACGCCACTTGTCTTGATTGTGTAACCATGACGTCATGGGCCACAATGCTCGATAACAGGCTTGATAACAGGCTTGATAAGCCCAAAGCTTATTGATACCGGGTACTCAATACATTTGTTATCGAGTTTGTCTCAGGCTCGGGTTTCGAGTTCCATCCCTAATAATGAATACTTTCTACTTATGGTACTTTGAGTACCTTTTGACACCAATACTTTTGTACTTTTACTCAAGTACATTTTGAATTCCAGACTTTCGCTTGTAACAGAGTATTTCTACACTTCAGTATGGATACTTTTACATACTGGTACTTTTTCCATGACTGCTAAAAGGTAAGCAGACATGATTGGAAAGCAGACATGATTGGAATGAATACACTGTGTTCAAAAGCCACACACACACACACAAAAAAACATAGCTTTGTTACCATTTGGTGAGTAGATCCGTAGGCTGATGGGAACAGGAGAGATGCCCCTATTGGATCCTGTAAGTCTCTGTGTCTCTTGGTCAATCTCCTCTCGGATCTCGTTAAAGTCTGTGAACTTCTTCCCCTTGCAATGGAGAAATTCTCCATGTTCTGGAAAATAAAAGATGGTCAGGGCGTGAAATTAAAAACAACCCTTGGGTAAGTACTAGTAAATTAAGGCAGTGTTCAGTATATTCTCCTATTTAGGTCACTGTGCAAGATGAGCAGTGATCATGCAATTTACAATTCAGGCATTTAGCAGACGCTCTTGTCTTAATCCAGAGCGATTTACAATAAGCAATGACAGCTCAAGGAGGTAATACATAATAGTAGGACCATGGGTAAACCAGGAACATAGGTAAACATTGTCAGCATAACAGTAGAATTACCAAAACATCTATAATCAGTACATTGAAACTATACACACTATAGGACCAACTTCTTTCCCCACAGTTTTTTGCTTCATTTGGATACAGGAAGCTGCAGATAGTGTGGAGGGAATGACATTGCAACCACCCGGTCGAGTCATCCTCCGGTCAAACATCGACGTGTCCCGCAGTGATCGTCTTTAAGGGTTATTATATTCCAAAATTCAATTAAGATGTTGAAAGGCGAGCGCAAGTGGCTGGTGAGCCCTGGAATCCACCAACCAATTCACACAGATGTTTCCTACCCTGACAGTCAGGCCACAAAGCCACGTAATGACAGAGCAGGATTTTTAAATCCTATTTATGTTTTTTTCCACTACACGAAAACCAAGCCTCTGCTACACACTGTAAAAGTCCTCGGTGCTCATTTATCCATTTGTAACACTGAGAGGTTACAAATGGAACCAAATGTACCCTTACCGCTCCAACCAAGCTTTGCAGTGTTCATTTATCATTTTTTTTATCGATTCTGCGGTGTAGGAAGAAATATTTTAGGCATGCCACATGCCACATGTCAACTCAAGTCCACACATGAGTTGAATGTGTTCCACTGCTGTCACACAACCACTCTCCCCACACACTATCATTCTGACTTCTGTCAGTGTTAAAGGCCCTATGCTGCCATCTGCTGGTTAACTGTTCTGTATGCCAGGATACAATGAGGAATGAATGAGCATGGGTCATGGCCATGTGGGCTTGTTGTGGACATTTTTGCCACAGACATACAAAATGAGCAGACAATAATATTACCAGACATAAATACATATCCCTGAATGACCATAACAGGTATGTAACTCTGAGAATGTACAATGGTTCCATTTGTACACTCTCAGAGTCAGAGTTATGGTGGTCCTTTCAAATAAAATGTTGGAGAACCACTGTAATAGTCCGGCTGCCAACAGGCCTCCAACAGGCCTTTACTGGCTCAAGTATAACATTAAGGTCTATCGTTTTTTTTATTGGCCTAAAATGTTGTCTATATATATACATTCATGAAACCACCTGCTGAGTGCTGACCGCCTGTCAGCATTGAGCAATTTCTTTTATAGGGGGTAAAAGTTTGGGTCCATTCACTTACTATACACTATACTATAAAGGAAAAACATACCCCCCCAAAGAAATCTGCTTTAAGTAGCATGTGAGGGGTCAAACTAGGGGTTTTTCATTATTCTGAATCCATTGCAAGCATTTGTTTTGCATGAAAAACATTCCTTGGGCAAAAAACACCCCCCCCCCCCCCAGAAAATTGTGAAAAGTGAAGACTCATCACTAAACCATAGCTTTCTTGGGCTGTTTTTAGCCCAAAGAATGTTTTTCCAGCCAAACAAATGCTTGCAATGGATTCAGAATAATTAAGAACCCCTAGTTTGACCCCTCACATGCTACTTAAAGTAGATTTTGGGGGGTATTTCTTTCCTTTATAGTATAGTGTATAGTAAGTGAATGGGCCCCACACTTTTACCCCCATAAAATAAATTGCTCAATGCTGACAGGCGGTCAGCAGGTGGATTCATGACCGTATCTATATAGACAATATTTTAGGCCAATAAAAAAAACAATATACCTTAATTTCATACCCCAGCTGAGGGGCAGCCGGACTACTAGTGGACTCCTAATGTGCCAATAGTGTCGTAGTAAATCATTGTCATACATATTCTGAAGTCTTAAAATGTTCCACGGACAAGGCCAAGTCTTTGCCACGGACACATCTGTCCGTCTACGGACACATTGATGACCCCTGGGAATAAGACTGAATGAACTGTGTGTACTGTATGCATTGTGTGTTTTGTTTTAGCTACCTGTGCTTGCACTGACAAGCTGCAGAATCAAAGGCCGGCGGGTGACGATTCCTGAACCCCGGGGGAGGAAGTCCCTAAGTGAGGAAGAAGAGCATGAATGAGGAATTGAAACACACAAAGACAAAGACAATCAGGCGTCACAAGGTGGAAGAGCCTTGATTATTTCATACTTTAGCTAATGAAAAATAGCAGATATAAAAGCTCACAGCGCGGCACTTGCTTGTAGATCTATTTTAGAAAAAGTCGTGAGAATTTGTGCAAATCTTTGAATATATGTATTTTTTATGGGGGGTGGGGGTCTGTGGCCAAATACATATCATTTTGGGGGTCCTTCACATGAAAAGGTTTGAGCACCACTGACAAAAAACCTTAGAAGGATTTGAAATATTCAGAGACTGGCACACGATTTCACGATTTTTCAAAAATAGCAGATCTACAAGCTCACAGCGCAGCACTCGGTGCTGCGCTGTGAGCTTGTATATCTGCTATTTTTCAATAGTTAAAGCACAAAATAATTGAAGTGAATCCTTGTACCCAGGGCCCAGGATTTGGTGTGACACCCCTGCAGACAATGATGGCAAGTGTGACAAAGAACCAATAAAGGGGGGATATTTTCTAACAAAACTCGGTCCGCGACCCAGACAGCGTTTTGGATCGAGTGTAGAGCATTGGTTCTCAACCTGTGGGTCGGGTCCCCAAATTACTTTCGGGGGTCCCCAGATGATTAGCTTAATGTGCAACGTTATTTCTCACTCAACAGTAAAGAAACCAACATAAAGTTTAAGTGTATAGAGGGTATCTACACATTTCTAAAGTGACTAAAAAGGGATTTTTAATACCTCTAAAATGACGTTGGCCAAATTGTTGAATATTAGAGGCAGAAATTGTGAAAATAGCCGATCTACATGCTCACTGTGAGCATGTAGATCTACCATTTTCACAATAGAAGTGCTCGTCAGGGTGGGGGGGTCCCCAGTTATGATTATTTTGGGGGTCACAGCCTGAAAAGGTTGAGAACCACTGGTGTAGAGCAGTGGTTCAGCTCAACCTGTGGGTCGGGACCCCCAGGGGGTTCCCAAATTATTTTGGGGGGGTCCCCAGATTATTAGCTTAATGTGGAACATTGTTTTCTCTCTCAACAGTAAACAAACCAACATAACGTTTAAGTGTATAGAGGGTATCTACACATTTCTAAAGTGACTAAAAATGAAATTTTAATCCCTCTAAAATGACCAATTAAACATTGGCAAAATTGTCAAATATTATAGGCAGAAATTGTGAAAATAGCAGATATCTAAATAGCAGACATCGCGAGGTGTTGTGAGCATGTAGATCTGCTATTTTCACAAAAGAACCGTGTTATACAAAATGTAATGTTTCAACTCTTAGTGCTCGTCAGGGTGGAGAGGGTCCCCAGTTAAAATATTTAACTGGGGACTTTGGGGTCACGGCCTGAAAAGGTTGAGAACCACTGGTGTAGAGGACAGCACGAGAGGAGTATCACAGAGTAACCTGCAGTAGACATGTCTAGAACGCGTCTAGCACTGACAAATAGAGGAAGGATGTGGTCACAGAATTAGCTGAAGATCACGTTTAGTACTGAGAAATGGCAGAGGTGATGCCTTCAACCTAGTCTCTCAAGAACAGATTCTATGCTACGAAGCTATTGAATATAAATTGTCGATATTTTACAAGTGATTGCAGTGGTCAATGAAGTCTCCATCAGATGATCAGAAATCAAATACTCATTAGATGGAAAATCCTGTGCTCAAAGCTTTGATGGGTTTTTTCCACCATGAAAATCTACACAATGCAGATGTTGAGATATTTCCATAATCGGGCCATTGAGGCATTGTAAGAAAAAAAAAACTACTACTTAGTCGTGATCAATGAAAATGATCATATAAATTAAAATAGGCTACCATAGAAAGATATCAATGTACTGTATATCCAGTGGCTTAGGGGCTGGGGTCAGATCTTAGAATCGCCTCTGCAGTAAATGTCACTACAAGTACACTAATAGTCAGTAGTGGGTTGTGTTTTAGCTATAATACTACTATTCCAACACAAAATATTAAAAGAAAGTTCATTAAAGAGGAAAATCGTATATCTTTGCCATTAGGGAGGCGTTCATCTCAAGAATGAAAACAACACTGTGGCTGCTGTAACAAAAACAATAGACTACAATGCATAGCTAATGCGTTTAATTTAGTTTTAGACTTCTTCCCCATTCAAAACCTTGAAACAGGATGTTTACGCTTTAGCCTTCCACAGATCAAAACAGCTGACACAGGAACCGCCAGTTCACGTAACACACACGCAGAGACAGATACAGAACCTTGTTTCATTGTTGCAAGATAGCAAGACACAAGTCAGGAAGGCAGGGTTGTCACAGGGGGAGTGGGACTAAGTTACTAGGTCCCAAGGTGGAGGGGCCCTAGTAACTTTAGCTATTGAAAAATAGCAGATCTACAAGCTCACGGTGCCGCGCTGCAAGCTTGTAGATCTGCTATTTTTGAAAAGTCGTGAAAATGTGTGAAAATCTTTGAACATCTGTATTTTTTAAGCGAACATTTGTCACTAACATTTTGCTTCTGGGGGGTCCCTGGAACTAAATATTTTGAGATGGGGGTCCGTGGCCAAATACATATAATTTTGGGGGTCCTTGACATAAAAAGGTTTGAGCACCACTCTCATGGAAACATAGATTTCTTGCACACATTTTCACGATTTTCCTAAAATAGCAGATATCGGTGCCGCGCTGTGAGCTTTATATCTGCTATTTTTCAATAGTTAACATTCATGGGGGGCCCGCAGTGAATCCTTGTACCCAGGGCCCAGAATTTGGTGTGACGCCCCTGCAGGAAGGTAGAATGTTGTGGACAACTAGGCCTACTCTTACCATGCAGGGTTCACTGCTATTGTCCAAGGGGTTGGACACAGCGGGAATTCAATTATCCTTCAACTTGAACTGCCTGGTTTATTCACTAGCATTCCTCTATGCTAGACTGGCCTGAAATGACCTATTCAACAGCAGCAAGGCATTATTCTAAACCACCAAGTCGAAGAAGGCATATATTGTGGATGCAACAGAATTAAATGATTTTCATGGTGATTTATGCAGGATTTACAATACATGGGACCTTAAAACATGTTTAAAAAATCCACTGCACAAATTTCAGACAGATGAATAGTTTCCGTTTGCCAACAATGATATCGTCAGCATTGAACAAGATCAGAAAGGCCTGTTCAGCTCAGATCTGGTTGCCTGGACGGCAACCCTTTTCATGTTGCATTTGGACTGGTCCTTGTCTCTCGCTCTCTCTCTCTCTCACACACACACACACACACACACACACACACACACACACACACACACACACACACACACACACACACACACACACACACCTAAGGACCTTGCCTGTGAGAGATAAGCTACTGGGCTGGAGATTGTCACAAAGACATTGCCATCTCAGGCATCTACCACTAGTCTTCTAGAAGCCATAATTATAGAAGCAATGGAACATCATGGTAGCATATGTAGTATACTGTAGTCTATTGGAGGTATGAATGGCACAATATAAAATTAAAAGCATTGTTTACAACAGTGATTCTCAAACTCCCCCCCCCCCCCCCCCCCCCAGTCTGTTGTAGCCTATTGGCAACAAGTAGGCCTAGACCACCATTTAATGAGATCAGACCCAAAACGTGTAGACTTTTTTTTGTAAATTAAGTAATTCAGATGTTTAACAATAATTCAACTCTTCAGAGTGTAAAATGAAATCAAAAGGCCCCTGTTTCAGGAGTTAAAGATCTATTTAAGGGTCCATTAGTTACCAACTCTCCATCATTTATCTGGGGACCACCTGGCTGGAACCCCCTCAAGTTGAGAACCACTGTGTTAGGTCATTATGGAACTATACATTTAATGTATTAGCCTTGACAGAACAAGTGCCTGTTTTAGTTTTTTGTTTACCTTCCCACAAAGTTCTCCAACACGGAGGTCTTCCCTGCGCTCTGGCCGCCCACCACAGCGATCTGCGGCAGCTCCAGCTCGTAGCGCTGGCCGATGGAGCTGAAGGAGTCCTGGAGACGGTTGACCAGAGGGATCAGCTCCTCCATCCCAGCGTTGCCCATCGCAACGCGACCTCAGGCAGGCTGCCAGACAGCCTACTGGAAATACTCTTTTATTGCACTTCAGTTCTTCTACACCAGCCAAAGGATCGACATCGTCAATAAGACCTACTTCGAACTGTGTAGTCGGTCATTTGACTTTAAAATCTAAAACAATAAAGAAACATAGGTTAAGCCGCTAATGAAAGAGCTCGATCTGTCCAACTTTAACAATTTGCACCGCGGCCAAGCAAGACGCCAGCGTGAACCTGAGTCGTGCGTCCACTCCATGCACTGTCCAGTCCAGTACTCCACTCCGGGGCTATTCGACTCGAGGTTTACACACCCAAAGAAGTTCCTATCATGTCTCAGACTGACACTCCAATCTAAACCGGAAGACTGATAACGGTATATTTAGATTTGTACTGTTTTCATTAAACGTTCAGTTAGGTTTTAATAACAATAGTTTAGCTTCGAGGCGAGCAATCTTGGCTGTCCTCCTGACTGTCTACGAGACAACATTTCTATTTTGACAGCTAACTGTCTCTGGAGTTTTTTTCCTGGCATGCGCATGCGCAAATATCAGCTGTCAACTTTAAACGCCTGTTCATTTCATTGCAACGCAATGCAAAACATAGACAGAAAGAATCTGCAGCCATCTATGATAGTAATTTGACTTGACAGTCACTAGACATGTTGTTCTCCATGACATAAATACATAGCATACAGTTAGTGCTGGTAAAGTTGCAGTGCTCTGCACACACAAATATGACTGCAACAAGCTCTGCAACTGTAACCATAACACTACTATTCATTCTAGGCTACTGTAAATAACACTGCTACATTCTTTGGCAATGACAGCGTGCACCAAGTAGTAGCCTACACTACATTCTAAACTCATATTAGGGAAGGGGCTTCTACATGCAATCAAGGGAACAACAGTTTTAACAGTGATAATGGGACTAAATCTGCATATCTTAACAATATAATTATTAACAGTGATAATTAGTTTCCCTTTATGCACTCATGGAAAAGTTGGTTGACAGGTGAATATCTCACAGAACATCATATCTAATGTGTTTTTGAAGTATTCGTTTTGTTTTTAGCATGAGGGGAGACAGGCAAGAGAATATAAATGAGGTAGAATACCACATCAGGATCCGAGCCCATGGCCTCACATTTATTGTACTGTAGCTGTAGGTATGTGCCTACAATAATACACACACACACACACACACACACTACCACGCACACCAAATACATAGATTTAATAGGACAAAATAAGGCATGATTTTGAATGACTTGCGGGGGAAAAAAACACAACTTTCGGCTTCCGCAGTAGCAGAGAGAGTGTGTAGAGTGGCTGCCTGGTTCACTGATTCGCCCCTGGTTCCTCCTTGATGAACCGTTCCTGGTCAAGACACACACGGTATAATGCAACTATTTTCCATCTTCTTCATATTAAGGTCCATTATTTATTTAGCATTTGAGCCATGGACCACCATTTGATGAGATTTATCCTCTCAGACCCAAAACCTGAGAATCTTTTGTCCACAATTCCATGCTCTATCGATGTGGTACCATAGGAGATGACAGGTAAACTAGGTAAAATAGAAATTCTTCTACATCCTACTAATAAAGGAGCAAACTCACGCTCTAACGCTCACGCTTATCTACGTTTATCTATTCACTCGCTTCAGCAACTGATACCAAAGTTCACATGGTATTAGCCATTAGCATTATACCAACGCTGACGGAGCCCGAATTTCATTTCTCCCAAATTAAAGCAGTTTCTTAGCGTTTTCTTAACCACTTCTGTTGAACTCTGCTGTCTGTTGCCAGGGTTACGGTCCGTTCCTCCAGGCCATGGGATCTGTAGCCCCACACACACACACACCCCTTTCTCTCACAGTTAGGAATGTTTCTCTCTCTCTCTCTCTCTCTCTCTCTCTCTCTCTCTCTCTCTCTCTCACACTTTCACCGGGTGCGTTTGACATATTTTGGAGCACATATCTTCGAACGGGTAAGGTCTAGTTCCCTTAATTGTGTGGACTTCTTATAAATGAATTAATGCAGATGTTAAACAATAATGCAACTCTTTAGGGTGTAAAAGGAAACCAAATGGTTTCATTTCACTCTCAAGAGTTAAAGGGATATTACACTTTCAAAAAAACTTTTAGGTCTAATCAGGCTTGTATGAACACCCTGAACAGTTTTTAATTTGCTTCATTCAATATTTAGATATTTGATGTAAATGTTACCAGCTCCAACACGCCCAGGCCCTCTCCACATACACACCCATTGTAACTTCAAACTCCATTTTAACCATGATAGATTCATTAAAAACACACATTATTTTTTCTGGTGACTCATAATACCCTCCTAATACGTGAGCAGACCGTGTTTTTTCAATAACCTTTTTCTTTTATTTTTAATAATTCTTTGGGAAAATGGAAAACATTAAATACAATATTTTATTGAAAATAAATGAAAAAAGTTATTGAAAAAACACGGTCTGCTCACGTATTAGGAGGGTATTATGAGTCACCAGAAATAATAATGTGTGTTTTTAATGAATCTATCATGGTTAAAATGGAGTTTGAAGTTACAATGGGTGTGTATGTGGAGAGGGCCTGGGCGTGTTGGAGCTGGTAACATTTACATCAAATATCTAAATACTGAATGAAGCAAATTAAAAACTGTTCAGGGTGTTCATACAAGCCTGATTAGACCTAAAAGTTTTTTTGAAAGTGTAATATCCCTTTAAGATCTATAAAGGGTCTATTTGGTTCCCAACTCTCCATCATTTAGCTAGGGACCACCTGGAACCCCCTCAACGACCGCTGGTGGTCCCCGGACCACTGGTTGAGAACCACTGGTATAACAGACCCCCAACCCTACCGTGCACTCAGCATGACCATCTGCTCAAACTGAAGATTTCCTGAAGGATGTTTGACAGTATGATTAGTTTCCATCCCATTTTCTCAATGAATTGAGTACAAAGGACCCCAATGTAAACAGGACATAGTGCTTTCTTGGGTAGACCTTGTATCCGAATTGTACTGTCATGTCCTTTCCTAAGCAAACTGCTAATAAAGTATTCAATCAAATCAATCAATTGTATTCATCAAAACCCAAATACCACTACCACCACTCTTAACAATTTTCAGCACAACATCGTCTCTGTCTTTGCTGATGCTTATTGTTAGGCCGAGATGCTCTGATATTCAGGATCTCCCTTTTGCCCGTCTTCTCTCAGGTCTTTGTCATTGATTCATCTCATCTTCCTCGGGTGACAAACACAACCTCATGCAACCTTCAGGCCTTTTAACATCTCAGCAATGTCTATATGTGGGCTGGAGGTTCCTGTAGAGTTGTTATTCGATAGCGCACTCTGCAGACTCTTGGCGGCCTGGTTGAGGAACAGAGGGACCGTCTGGGAGGCGCTGTCCTCCTCCGACTCCTTTTCTCCCCGAGAACACAGGAGCACTTCGTTCACCTCGCCCTCGATCCCCTGAGAGAACACGCGGGGGAACACGCCGCGCACACGCTCCACCACACTCTTCCTCAGCACAGAGTCACGACACACTAGGTTCAGCATGAATACACCTGGTTGGTGAGAGACGGGGGAGAAGAATAGTGATGTAAAGAAGTTGTTCTCAACCTGTTTTTTTAGGGGTGTCCCCAGATGACAGTGAAGTGACAAATGAAGGACATTTAAGACGTTTTCAATACCATAAGAAAAGGAAAAAATAGAAAGAAAAGAAAAATACCATTACTGAAGTAAGAAATAAAAACTGGTCAAACATTGGGCAAATAATGTAAGTAGGAGGTAAACTTTTAGAAAATGGCAGGTCTACTAACTCACAACGCCTCACGTTGCGAGGCGTTGTGAGTTAGTAGAGCTGCTATTTTCACAATATTTATCTATGTAACAGAGTCAAACTAAATGTAATGCCTCAACTCCTACATTCCAAGTGCAAGGCGGGGGGGCCATGGCCTGAAAAGGCTGAGAACCACTGATGTGATGTAAAGAACAAGGAACTATCGTGAAAAAAACTAATAGAAATAAAAAAATAATAGCAACATAGAAAAAAATATGTAGTAGTAGATTTAAGTAAGTAAAAATTCATGGTTATGATATATGACAACTACTTCCTACAGAAGCTAAATGTGTTGTTATTGACACTGTACCTCTGGGAGTTAGCAGGCTGAGGACCTTCTTCAGGAAGGGGATCTCTACAAAGCCAGCGGGAGGGCAGCTCATACCCACAGAGGTATCCTTACTGTCCACGTCAAACATGATGACATCAAACAGACGACCACCTGATGGAGACAATTTAGTGTGAAACATACTAGTATACAAATGTTCATATATCACATTATGCAGTCCTCCAATGCAATTTTCCTTCCCTCTCCGTTTGGTTCGTCGTGACTTGATACCTGACCTGAACACTCACCTTCTTTCGCCAAGGCATCGATGCGCTCAAGGCCATCGCCGACCGTGACGGTCAAGTGGTCATCGGGTCGGAAGCCAAACCATTCCTTTGCCACCTCCAGAATGACGGGGTCTAACTCCACAACCTCAACGCTGGCACCGGGGACAAAGTCCCGCAGGAACTGAGGCAGGCCTCCTCCACCGAGCCCCACTAGGAGCACAGAGACAGGGACATCTAGGAGAGGACACACAGGGCATGAAATTGATATCGTCAGAGAAGACAGGAAAATTGTGATATTTAAAAGGAAAAGATGGTATATTCTTTTCATTAAGACAAACTTAACCTAATTTTTTGCAAAGACATGACAGACCGATAACAATACACCAAAAGGTTTAGAGAACGCACATTGAAGTGGAATAGTTATTGAGATACATTTACCAGTGAAAGATTACATAAAAACGACCTTTGTTTAATTGAAAGGGTCCTCCATCACAAAGACACAAAACGAAGAAACAAAACAAAGACAAAATAACAACTTGTACATTAGGGTGGATCTTAAATGACCTTTTTCTGATTTTCTTGAGTCTCACCCCCCAATTATGTTCCAATGTACAAAAAACTGCTTTGGTTAAAATTTGGTTGAATTTCAAGCATATTTAGAGGTAGCTCAATCAAGTCAAAGATTGTACATTTTATTGGTCAAAATCGAATTGCACTGCAGGCACATTTAAGTTATACATTACACATTATTCTTATACTAAGCACAGAAATGATATTTTTTAAGCTTACAAATCTAAACACAAATCTGATTACATGTTTGTCATATGTCAAACCAGAATTAATGTATTGTAGGTAATAGCAAAGCAAAGAATGACAATTCACTGCAGTATAGCAATTCAGTAGTTACTGATCAATTAAAGTGCACAATTTGCAGCAAGTATTGGAGTTGGGACTCATCTTTAGTAATGAGACCACAATATTCTTGTATTAGGTCAACCCCACACTCTGCATGATCATTAACAACATTCATCGCCTTCACTACAGCCAGAGCTTCTTGGTAGTCCTCCCTGGGCTCCCACTCAAAGCACCTTGGAAAAAATCTTCAATGTTCTTCCTTGCAATTGTTCCAAGGTCAACAGTAATTCTCTTCATATGCCCCTGTTCACCATAAGTGATTGGAAAACTTTAGAGAAGCAGCTTTAGACACCTCAGCATTTATTGATGAACCAGATACCTCGCTGCTCGAGGTATCCGGTTCAGAGCTCCAGGAGCTACCCATCATGCCCGTTGGATGGCAAAGGTTATTTATTGTATGAAGATCTGGATGTTTCATGGCCAATTCAAACTGACCTTCAGGGAAGAAAAAGCATGCATGGATTTGTGCATTTTTGCAGTTTGCAATTATGTGAAGGCATGGATGATGGCACCTGTTGCTGTCAGCGCTCCACTAAATTACTTGGCAGCTGTTAAAATCGTTGCTGGAATATTCATCAATAAATGCTGAGGTGTCTAAAGCTGCTTCTCAAAAGTGTTCCAATCACTTATGGTATTTTGCTCCAGAGATTGTCGGACTTGCATTGTTTGACAGTCAAGTGAGCGCGCAAACGAAGAGGCTGATGGTGAGAGCCATGAAAGATGGAAATGAAGATCATGAACTGAGAATTACTGTTGACCTTGGAACAATTCCAAGGAAGAACATTGAAGTGCTTTTCAAAATGATGGATCTCCCAGATGACTTCCTTGACGTTGATCCCGATGAGTGGGAGCCCAGGGTAGACTACCAAGAAGCTCTGGCTGTAGTGAAGGCAATGAATGTTGTCAATGATCATGCAGAGCGTGGGGTTGACCTAATACAAGAATATTGTGGTCTCATTACTAAAGATGAGTCCCAACTCCAATACTTGCTGCAAATTGTGCAGAAGTAGCAGAACCATCGGCACAAGTATCCCGATAGCCGTAAACAAACTTTAATTGATCAGTAACTACTGAATTGCTATACTGCAGTGACTTTCGGGGTTTTTGGGGGTAAACAAGGAAGTGGGGCTGTGTACTTGTTGTGTGTTGTGAGTATGATTGAAGAGTGTGCAATAAAGACATGTCATTGTGCACGTTAAATGAAAAATAGCAATTGTCATTCTTTTCTTTGCTATTTCCTACAATACATTAATTCTGGTTTGACATATGACAAACATGTAATCAGATTTGTGTTTAGATTTGTAAGCTTAAAAAATATAATTTCTGTGCTTAGTATAAGAATAATGTGTAATGTATAACTTAAATGTGCCTGCAGTGCAATTCGATTTTGACCAATAAAATGTACAATCTTTGACTTGATTGAGCTACCTCTAAATATGCTTGAAATTCAACCAAATTTTAACCAAAGCATTTTTTTGTACATTGGAACATAATTGGGGGGTGAGACTCAAGAAAATCTAAAAAAGGTAATTTAAGATCCACCCTATTGTACATACACACACACGCCCGCACGCGCACACACACCTTTGTTCTCTGGTGTTCCCAACTGAAGCATGGCAAAGCCGGCCACCATGATTTCATGGTGAGTACAGCAAAGGAAGCCACTGTCCACTGAAAGGGAGGTGGAGGACGTCTTAGGAGCTGCTGTTGGTTTGACCTTCTTTCTGTTCTTCTTTTTGTGACTGGCTGCTGTGGAGTGAGTACAAAACACAGAAAAGTGAAACATTTATCGCTAGAGTGCAACGCTCAACAGGAACAGTGCTGAGAATTGTGCAGTAAAGAAGGGAAGAGGGCGACTGACCGGTATGTGGGGGGGAAAGGCGGCTCTCTGACTGGACAAGGCCAGCATTAGACAGGAAGACCAGTCTGCGATAAAGGTCTCCGTCTCCTCCTCTCACGTCTTCCACAGAGTACTCTCCACTCAGCTCACTCACACCTTTACTCACCACTTCTCTCCAACCCAGCTCACCGCCCACTGACAGGAAGGGCACCTGGATGGGCACAGAGAGGCAACCAATCTCCAACTATTGCACAATTTTTTTTTGTCAATTAACCACCCCGTAAATCCTTGAATTACATTTATTTTTAATTTTTAATCATATCCTTCACAATTAAGAACATAGGGAGCCAGGATTAACAGCAACTCTCACAGTGTAATGCAAGTGTCTTGCATCGTATCTGTGTCCTCATTAGTTCCAAAACACTCTACTTACAAAACTCTCTCACACACAAACGTGTGTAAATGCTGTGTAATGCAGTGTAAATGCTGTGTTTTAAGTAAGTAGTGAGGACATAGACTAGATAAACTGGACCCATATTTAACAAAGAATCTCCATGAATTCAAGGCTTCACGGGGTGAGTAATTAATAGGGGGAAAACGGTCATTTTGTAGTTAAGCATTCCTTTAAGAATTCATATTAACAGTAATAGAGAGGAATTAATTTACCTGATGGTTGGCTGGCATACCAGGGGGAGCAAGGTCCATCACCATTGGCGAGAGCTCTGCCTGGACCGCCTGCATGTCTGTGTACTCCTGGTTCCTGTGCATCGCTACGACCACCAACCGCCTGAAGTTAGCACTAGTCGCCAGCTGGCTCCGCCCCTCACTGGAACCATACTGCCAATCAGTCTCTCTGCCCTGTGGGACTGAAGGGCAAGCACAGCAGGTGAGCTGTCAGATAACGCAAACAAGTTGACAGAGGTGTCATTTCAGAAAGACATAGGGGGTGGCATTCCTAAAAAAAGCAAAAATAGTGGATCTACAAGCTCTCAAGGCGTCGCTTGAGCTTGTAGATCAACTATTTTCACTACTTGTTTTGGGGTGAAAAGAGAAAGTGTTTGTCTATGGTGACATTCCCAAAATAGGGATGCCATGCCAAGGGGAGATAGTGTATGCATAAAATAACTACATTCAAGGTTAAATGTGAACACTAGGGGGTGGCAGTTGCCTGATGACCCAAATGACACTGCTGCAATAAGTGTGACAGAATCTCAAGGCAGCAATATATGAATATGGACGCAGTGGAGAAAAATGAGGGCTCACCAATAAATATGGCAAAGTGATTTGCCTTGGGCACCTTGGCACCAGGGGCACAATCTTGCACTGTGAGAGTGTATCTGGGCAGACCGGTTTTGACGTTGCACAGGGTGAGTGAGAGGTTAGAGGTGGCGTCCGTGCCCGTTCGGAGCCTCTTTCTCAGGATAGCGTACGCCTGGCGCTCCTTCACCGCAGACAGGAGCTCTGGCACCTGCGCCAGGCGGGTTGGGGCTCCGTCCTCTCCGAGGCATAACTCCAGAATAGGCATGGGCATTGGCTGTCGGAACTTGGTGCAGATTAGCACGAAGACTGGCAGGGCAAAGGAGTCCTCCTGACTCTCCGTTTCCTCCAGACAGTGGAGTCTCACTGCCCACCCCATCTGAACAAAGTGCTCCACAGCCAGCCTGATCACACTCTCCTGGGCCAGAGTCACACAGACATACCTGCCACCAACACTTAACACACGGCCAACCTGCAAGGAAAAATAAAATTAACAAATTGTGAGATTTTTTTTTTATAGTTTTATTTTCATTATTCAAGGAGACGGTAAAACATCTGCAAACTGGTTTAAAGCTCCCCAAATGTAGCCTATTTTCTTCCATGGTGCAACGTTTCGACCTTATAGGTCTTCATATTTGCCTGGTGAAGACCTAGGTCGAAACGTTGCCATTAAAGAAAATACATTTTCTGAGATTTAAACCTTCTTCTCCTGGCTTGATTCTTGCTTTAAAGGAGTAGTTCACCCACAAAATGACTTATTTTCTATTGATTACTCATGCCATGGAGATTTGAGTTCAATAATATGTTTTTGTATTTGTCACATTCTTAAGACAAAAATGTAATTATAGTAAATTTACCCCCATTGATTCCGGATGGGGACCCAAATGGATTCGGGTACACATCCGGAATCAATAGGGGTACATTTATTATAATTAAATTATTGTCTTAGGAATGCGACTAAAACAAATATTATTGGACTCAAGTCTCCATGGCATGAGTAATCAATAGAAAATAAGTCATTTTGTGGGTGAACTACTCCTTTAATAGAGGGTATGCACGCGACATCATCATCATCATACCCGGAAGATATGCGGGAACGCCAACTGAGTGGCTATGACAGCCCATACATCCAAACAGAAAAGTCCTACCTGATTGCACTAAATGACGTTAAACAACGTTAAATTCACTTTGCCACTCGATTTTCCATTCACTTTATGCATGTGCATACACTCTATATCCAGCACCTGGCCTAAATACAGGTACAAGATGTGCACACAATCTCCTCTGTGGATTATTCTATATTGCCATGGGAGTTGCCTGGATTTCTGACTTGCATGCCAAGATATCACACCAGAGTAGATCCCCTGTATCTATTTAACATTAAACATAATATACATATTAGTTATGATCTGTGAGGGTCCTTGCAAACTCCAAACGTTTCACCTGCATTCCTTACAGAATGTTCCCGTTTAGACAGGAACATTCTGATCCTAGGTCTCTCACCTCCGTGAGCATTCTTTTGGCGAGTGTCCCTTCCTCCTCAGATGCCATGGCATCCAGGGTGCCCTTGTCCAGAGTGGCCTGGTAGCTGGCATCCTCGTAGGGCGTCTGTGTGGCATCCACTTGATGGTAAGTTAGGTCTGGACGTCGCTCTGCATTCCGCTTGTTCATATGGGTCACCACTGTCTCACTGATATCAATGTTGGTCAAATGTTTGTAGCCCACATCATAGAGCTGTTCACTAAGCTCAGAATTGCCACAGCCAACCACCAGCACCTGAACAACAGAACACAGTGCTAATGAATCAATTGATACTGATCAGGGATATAGGGACATCTGGGCACCTTTATGTAAAATTGGCTATTTTGTCCAAAATATGAAAATATAAAATATTTGTAAAATGGTTAAATAAAGTATACATGATATGAACAATGAAGTGAATGAACATGCACTGTACATCATTATCAAACTTAATTTTATCCTTCAACTTCTTGTTTATGAACCAAAATGACAGATACCGGTATACAGGTTTTGAAGTAATTGTTGAAATATTAGACCTTAATCGAATGTTTAAGCATGCAATGATCATGTACTTTCTTTTAAGACATTTCTTTTACTTTTTAACATTTTTGACAAAATAATAGCCAATTCTGAGACCTGTCAATGCTGTCATGCAGTATAGTTAGTTGCCAGGAAGGGCTGACAGCTGACAGGCTGTCTATCAACACAATAACTTGAATCATGCAAGGACTGTCAGGGGTTTTTACCTTATCTTGGGTTTTGATGTATTTATGCAACACGCCGCAGAGCTTGTTATAATCTCCATACCACTCAAAGGCTTTCTCTCCACGCTTCTTGAAAAATCTTTCCCAATATTCTTCCGAGCTGAACTCCTCGGCAGTAACCGGTAAGAGACTCATGTTTATATGTTGGGTTATTTGAACATGTATCAGTTGTTATTAGTCTCTCTCTCTCTCCCTATGCTCTCTCCGCATGGTACTTTATGGACTTGTTTACCCGGACCATGTTTCTGGCTGTACTGCTCTCTGATTGGATTATTTCCCTCGGGGAGGAGTTCAAAGCTGCTCGATGATTGGTTGTGGCGTTTAGAGCACTCGTCTCATTGGCTACCACGTTGCCGGAAGTGTTTTCCTAGAGGAAGAGTTTGGTCCGCCTCTGTAAATCTTCCTGAAGATAGTCATGGAAAGGAATGTAAGTTGAGGTTCCTTGAAGATACTGTTACTGTAGTCAGCATGGCTGTTCCCGCCGGCAGGTCTGTGGTTTTCGTGACTGGAAACGCGAAGAAACTTGAAGAGGTAAGATTGTATTCGTATTTTTATTGTTATTATTCATATTATATGAGATACTTAAAGTGTGGTTCCTGTGGAAATAAGCTTCGGCTTTCTAGGATCTCCTTTTAGTTGACCTTGTAGGCTACCAGTGATTTGTACTGTCATGAAACTGTACCTTTTTCTATTGCAAACTTCTAATAAATTCTTCAATCAATCAATCAATTCATGTTATTCATTCATCCATTCTAAAATATATAAGTGCCATGGATATGAGAATTTACGCTTGTCCAGACGTTTCCTTCTGTGCTTGCTGCTGTTAAATGGCATTGCAGACCTAGAATGGCTGATATTCCATTGCCAACTTGAGAGCTTTTCAGATGGATATTACTTTCAATTGTGTGACGTCACGTTCTCTTTCTAACATGGAATACTAGCTCTAGAACACATTTTCGTGGAGGGATTCGTGCCCTGTGTGTGTTTAATTGTTGCGACTTGGGGTCAGGTCAGGTGCAGAGGTCAGGTGGTCTTTCAGCTGAATACTGGTGGTCAGTGGTCAGTGGTCACTAAGCCAAAAATCCAACTCGCAAAATCAACTTGCTAGGACACCTCGCCAATGAGCAGGGTTGCCAACATTGGACTGTCAGAATCCAGGAGATTAATTTTTTAGGGGGTGTGCAGAACTCCCCAACTGAGGTCTGGTGGTCCTTCCCCAAAACCTCTTCACAGATATATATTTCCCTGTGTTCTGTTGAATTTTGTGCATGTTTGATACTTTTATCAGGCTTGCTTTACTGGCATGGGTACAATTTCAGCCTTAAAATGGCAAATATAGGTGTACAGATGTAATTTCCTGTGTTCTGGTGAATTTTGGGAGTTTGATACCAAATCCAGGAGAAATCCAGGAAATGGAAATGCCAATCATCCTGGCAAATCCAGGAGCATTGGCAAGCCTGCCAATGACTGTGGACAATTTGGCGAGTTGGATTTTTGGCGAAGTGACCTGATACCTTTCAGCTATCCAGTTGAAAGTTCTGGCAGGAAATGTGGAATAGGCTACATGCTTTTGTAGGCTTATGTAATATCAGCCATTCTAGGGCTACTGTATGTAAAACCATCTTCGCGTTCCTCATTTCCAAAACATCCTTATCTATCACATGTCATTCTTTCAGGTTATTCAGATCTTGGGAGACAAGTTTCCTTACAAACTCATATCCAAGAAAATTGACTGTAAGTATTGCAAGTCACACGTGCAAATGAATTCCGTCTCACCATTGATGGGGAAATGTAATTCACTAATAAATTAATAGCTATATATGGAGATATCTGTGTCAGTCCTTGTCCCTTTTATGCCCATATATGGAGATCCTATCAATCATCAATATTAAGCCCATATCTTGGAATGCCTGTATATGGACATAGTGGTTGAATCAGCATTTTCCCATTTGGCTTCCATGTCAGTCTCATGTGGTCTATATGACATCAGACATCTATGATGTCAGTCATCTCCATATTTGGTAAAAGTTTAATTCTTTCCCTGTTAGGGCAACCACACTAATAATGATGATGGATCATGCATTTACTGATAGTCATAGTACAGTAATATCATTGTTTACTTGAACATGTTCTCATCCAGTGCCTGAATACCAGGGAGAGCCAGATGAGATCTCCATACAGAAGTGCAAAGAGGCAGCATGTCAGGTATGAGGCAATAAGTGATCACTTCACTCATAGGGTTTAATCCATTAAAACTGTGATATCAATATTTTTAACTCAAATCTTTGCTTCTGGGGGTCCCTGGGTCGAAACATTTTGAGATGGGGGTCCGCGTCCAAATATATATAATTTAGGATTTAGAAGACATTTTTATCGACCTCAGGTCTTAATGGGTTGATAATTATATGATTACTATTATTTTCATCCTTCAGATTGATGGGCCGGTGATAGTGGAGGACACCTGCCTGTGTTTCAGAGCCCTAGGGGGTCTGCCTGGTCCTTACATGTCAGTGTACCGTCTATTCAATTACTGTATTTTGTTCCTTTTTGTTTCTGAATGAATGAGATTATAATGGGTTGGCTCTTTTCTTTTGTTACAGAAAATGGTTCCTTGATAAACTGAAGCCAGAAGGTAAGATGTAAATATTAGATGTCTCTTATCAAACATTAAAGCAGTCGGAAGATACACGCACATCCCAGTGACTGCGACGGGTGCTGGATCCAAAAAAGTAGACTGAAGAAGAGGAGAAGGAATCCGCACACTGTTTCGGCCTATCTGGCCTTCATCAGGTGTATACTGATACACCTGATGAAGGCCAGATAGGCCGAAACGTTGTGTTATTTTTTTGCCTGCTGTGTTAATAAAAAATTTGGGAGCTGAGAGACAGTGTGCGGATTCCTTCTCCTCTTATCAAACATTACCACAGTTGTATATCGTCGTTGTCGGATGAAAACCCTGTATGTCCAAAACCGTTCGTTTTGTATTTATCATTTTAAAAATGATTTAAACTAGTGAAAACAGACGATCTACATGTGCTTAGATCTGCTGTTTTCACTACCTTTGTGTGACGGCCTTGTATGATGAAGCAGGGTTTTGCTTTGCGATAAAACGTACAAATGAAACTTGGAGATACGAGGTTTCTGCCCGACAGTGACGATATCTAAATGTTAATATGAGTTGTGGTGGGGGTGTTTTCCAGGGTTGTATAAGCTCCTAGCTGGGTTTGAAGACAAATCGGCCTGGGCTCTCTGCACCTTTGCCTTCACTGCTGGGAAGAACGAGCCAGTACAGCTCTTCAGAGGGATAACAGAGGTAAAAATCTCCTTATGCCCCTCTCTCTCTCTTTATTTGTCTTTAACTGTTTTCCATGTATTGACATACTTTTGTTTTGGTGTTTCTAGGGGTCTATCGTGGACCCCAGAGGTCCTAGAGACTTTGGATGGGACCCCTGTTTCCAACCAGATGGTTATGACAAAACGTAAGCAAGGCTGTTGCATGTCCCAGTAATATCACAAGAGGGCGCCAAATGTTAACCAGCTATTTAGGTCCTTGCATTTAAGTTCATTGCTTGTGTTTCCATTTGTGTCCAGTACAATTTACAGTATTTTTCCCCTTTCATCTACAGCTATGCTGAGCTGCCTAAAGATGTAAAGAACACAATCTCTCACCGCTACCGGGCGCTGGCAGCCATGTCTGAACACTTCTCTAAGTTAAACGTCGACACGCCACAGAGCAAGAAGAAGAAGCAGGAAGATTGAACCAATCAGAGGGGCTCTGAAGCTAAATGGGTCAAACGTTCTATCATTCGGGTTAAACATACCTCATTATTGACATGGTTTCATTCATATACTGTAGGTTGCTTGTGCATTTTATAAATTCAACGTGCGTGGGGAGTCTGCTCCACAAAAGTTGCTGTCCGGTATCTATTGCCTTTTTGTTTTTAAATAAACATTTGGTTTAACTGTAACACATTTTCACTTCTTTTGGTATAGAGAGTAAAAACTTGTTGCTTCCATTTTTAGCTGAAAGGAAATCAGGATGTCTTCCAGATAACATGGAAAGAGTGGAAATTGTTTCAAGACGCAGTGGATGTTTGGGAAGTACTGCCAGCGAATTGCTTGGAAGAGTGCATAAATTAGGATGGGCTCCAGGGTCCTGATGAGAGCAGCAGACAGCACTTGGGCTGCGACTGGCTCCTGGGGGTGACGAGAGTAGGGTGGGAGTGTGAGGACAGGATGGGGGGGTTTAGAGAAAGAGTTGTGGGAGGAGGAGTTCTGGATTGTTCTGTACAGAGATTACTGTATAGCTGGGGAGTCTGGTTTAAAAAAGAATCCTTACCCTGGGGGAGGGTGTCTCAGAGCGGGCACAGTTCCAGCACCTGTGACTGATGCCTCCCAGATGTACGGAAAGAGAAAGAATGCACACATGTACATTTTGTCCTCTGAGGGTAAGTGGAAGTAACGGCAGATCATCAGGCAGAGAGAGCCATCAGCAAACACTCAAACTAATACAAATATGTGATGACATTCGAAGAAATACAATTCCCTTACAGTATACTGGCAGTGGTGTATATACAGCATTGACATTCCTTAAGTTCTCTAAGCTCTTCTCCCTTGAAGTCCTTTTTCTTTTCAGCTGTATTCTATTCCAAGTACCCTCTATTTTCAATTCTTTGTACTATGCAGTCATGAACAGTATCCGCTTCAAATCTACGCTTTTCCCTATGTCTATGTGAAGCTTTTAAATCATTCGAAAATTGAACTATTATTACAAAATATTATATATGAATGAGCTCTATAAATAACATGTACTGTATTGTAATGACTTGTAATAATGACTTTGCATAAGTTACTCTATGATCAAAAGTCAAAACCTGATACAGGGTTTAAATTCTAGACATTTCTGGAGTTATTGTCCTGTAAGGAAGAGAAAGAACAAATCTGTTTTACAGTGAGCCTCCAGCACTTCCACGTCAGGCTAATCCTGATCTGAGGTCACCAGAGTTCAAGGTCACCCATATGATGTCATCCTGCACACCTTTCCCACACTCATGTACTGTAACCCCGGCCCTGTACTGACCCCTGGGTCAACAAAGGTCACTGCCACCACGGTTTATGTATTTGGTGGACACCACACATCCTCTGCCTATTAATAAAGAAATAGTTTGTTGACTTTACAAAGAGTTGTCTTCACAGGACTACGTATTGTGATTACTGATTCTATTCAGTTCTTCTAGTGACATCATCTGATCAGTCAATACATTTCGGTTTGGAATCTTGAACATCTTGAAAGGTTCCACATGCTCCACAAGTCATAATATGTCTGGTATTTAATATACATGGTAAACATTCAAACAAGTGAAATTGAAAGTGATGGCAGTGACACAAAGAAGCGTTTATTAAAGAGGTGGTGAGACCCCAAAACAAACACAAGTAGGTCTAATGATTACTATCAAAACATTACTACTTTTAAAGTGTCTGGACTATTTGTTCAACGTACCTATCACACCCAAATATGACATAGCTGACATTTCTGCTTCCTTTAGTTATCTGTTATTAAAAAATATGAAGTTTCTGCCAATTGAATAATCATTTTAAACCACATATACCGGTATGTAAAATGTTTTCATTCCCTCAGGGAGTGCAGTATGTATGATTTCGGCTTAACTGAGTGTGTTAGTATTGCTGGATTACTTAATACTGTTTTTGTCTTGAGACCCAGGAAACTTGATGAACCTTTAAGGTGAAAACGTAACACACATGTAGATCACAAAGTGATGCTACAAAATAGCTGCTATTCTCTATAATGCAGCCTCAGAAACATTTCAGGGTCCCAGGCCCTGAACGTTTAAGAAATATAGTTTATGAAACCTCTCTCCTGGTATTATAGAACTACTAATATCCCCCAAAACACTCACTAGTAGGTTGTCAGGACAATCTCACGCCCCTCAGAGAAACAGACAATAACAAGCAACAAGATAGATGTGGAAAAGGCTCAATTATTTCCATGATGATGGTACTGTCTTTAATGAAGGCATGTGGCTATGCTGGAATTACTAAGAGGAAAGGATACCTTGTCTTTATGAGATCGTGTGCCATTATAATCTCACCAGGGGATGGAAAGGGTTTGATGTGGCCCCAGATTTGTTTACCTGAGCTTGACTATAGTAAAAGACTTGTCACAGTATGCCGTGACAAGTCTTACTGCATATATAGCCTGCAGTTAAAACCTTGAGCATGTGTTCTTTCTTTAGCTTTGGTATTTTTAAATAAGAGCACACGTAACCATGGATACAAGAGGTTCTGTTTCATGTATTTCTAAATCTAAGAGGGTTTGCTAAAGCTTTAAAGAGGCTATATAAATGAGGGTCATTTTCTTTGATAAACATTTCCATAAATTCTGAATTACTCTTGGTGTCTCTCCTGGTCAGTCCATAATCCTGCTGAGATTCAATTTCTCAATTTCCACTCTTTATGAGAGCAAAGCCAAGGTCTTGCTGGAGACATCAGTGGTTCCGTGACTAGTGTGTTTGTTCGTTTTATTGCTCCAGATGGAAGGAATACATGGGATGTCAGTTCACCTTTTATGTCTGGCCTTTGCTTTGTACCAAGACCATGTGCCCCACTTCCCTGTTTTAATCACTATATCAAACAAAGCATTTTGAACTGAAGATTAGTATTGATATTGTATGGTTAAAAATCACACCCGCTTCACTAGAACAGTGTTTCTCAAACTTTAAAACTTTTCAAAAAATTTCAAGGTCCAGTGTACAAATAAATGTACACTGACAGAGTTAGACTTGTATGGGTCAATTATACCCCCTAAACTGCCTAAAGGAACCCACAGTCCCTGAGAACCACTGCAATAGAATGATGATGTATAGACCCACATGATGTCACAGAGGGTTATATTGTCCAATTAGAAAAGGGACATAAGGATAGGTATGTACAATACATATACACATGGACATACACACAAAGTCACGTATTGGAGCGTTAACACCGCTCAAAACAAGTGTTCTGTTAAAAAGCAAAATCTCTATATTACAGTAGTAATCGTCGCTATAGATTGTTCAATGACAGGGGTGTCCCCATTGCTCCAGCTCATTAATAAACTGAGAATACATTTTCAGGTGGGTTACCAACTTCAACCAATCAAGAGAGAGAATGCCACAATGATATTAATCAGCTTTAATTAGATTGGTTGCTATAGGCAACACACTATTGTTCTCTTCTCAGTCCGGGTATTCTTTGAAAGCAAAGTGAACCTTCTTTTTGTTAACCTTTGCACAAAAGAAACTGAGATTTTGGTCATGCTTCACACACTGTTGTCATACTTCACTTGACATCACAATATAATTACATCTTTCTAGTTAGTGTGGTTGCTAAAGGCAAGACACTATTGTTCTCTCTTAAATTTATAAAGTACCTTTTAGCCAATGAGGAAGCATTCGACTAACTTTGCATCGTTCTCAGTGACGTCACCTTTATAGGGTAACCCCAAAAACGTAAAGGATTAACCCAAAAGACTTTATAGAGTAAAGGCCCTTTCCCACTGGGCGCGATAACGATAAAAAATATCGTTTTCAATTGAGGTGGATGGTAGCGTCCACACCACAACGATAAAGCCGCCATAATTGATGTAAACACCGACATATCGTTATAACCCCATTGAGTTGAATGGGAGAATGTAAAAACAGCAACAACAATTTCCCAGAATTGCATCTTTCTAGTTGATAATGTTCCAGGTCCAATTTTGGCTACAATTTCTTCCAATTTCACTTTTTGAACGGTGCTCGTCCTTGATGATTGGTTGACGACATTTTATTCCACAAGATTTCTTGTTACTTAGGGGAGGCCATGGGACTGGCTGTCGTCTTCTCCCACTTGCTGACGGCTGAATAAAATGTTAGATATGCCGTCTGTTTAGACGACAACAGCGTTTTTGGGGGTTGAAAACACAACAAAGTGAAACCACCTTCCAGCTCTGCCTCGTGTTTCCATGTGAAAGGGAAGAACGCTTGTTGGCTCACAACACGTGCGGATGTAAACACACAGCTGGTCTATCTGACACAGTGGCGTGCCACCGCCACCTAGCCACATGGCATGCATTGCACACTACAGCACACTTCAGCGTTTTCAGTCACTGATGCTTCTCTCGTGTAAATGCAGAATAAAAAGTGATAACGCAACAGCCGTTTTCTGTTCTGATCGTCGTCGTCTGAACGGCACCTAAGATGTATATTATTTGGCAACAAGTACATGACTTGTCACTCACAAATCAAAATGTATTGACTGATCAGAACCTGTCCTGTACCAAGTGTTTATTAAACCAAAGGTTGGTACAAGCTACAGGTATACAGTTTTACAGTTTGACCAAGCTCCACAGGGCGCTTAACTCGTATAAATAGCACCGCTCACTTCATATTCGGTGTGATTTGTTTGTGTGGTGCTAACCGCTCCAATAAGTGGCTTTGTGTTTTTCACCATGTGTTTTTCCAAGGGTTTTCCCATTGGATGACGTAAGCTTTCCAAGGGTTTTCCCATGGGGTTATAACTACACGACATGACATCACAGGATATCAGTATTTGAAGTGAGCACCGCTCACTTCACACGGGTGTGATTTTTTAAATTCAATTGAATTACTTTTGGTACAGATGGAAAAGGGTTTAAAAGACTACCTGCTCTAACCAAACAGTCCTGGGTCGTGTAACGTGAGAGACTGCAACAGGCGTTGGAAGTCCTGGGGCGTCCAGGCGTCTGTAGATTGTGTGCCCGTTCCGGCGGCACTGCTGCTGCTGCTGCTGTCAGGGCTGATGCTCAGAGGGTCATTGAACGTCACCAGGAGGTCCGTGGTGAACTGCGGCAGGCGGAACAGCCCCACGTGAAGGGTCACCGTGTTCCTGGCCGCCTCGTTGAACTTGGCCACCGCCTGCGTGCCCGTCAGCAACCAGGCGGAGCGGCACTGCGACAGGGACAGCTCCGACCTGGGCAGGGCCACCACGCTGGTCACCTCCAGGGTCCCCGCCGGCCCCAGCGCCTTGTTGCTTCCCGCGATGTCCTCGAAGTGGTACCTGGCGGCGTCCTGGTCCTGCACCTGCTCCTGGAACTCCAGGAGCTCCACGATGAGGCTCTGGTCGGTGTGGCAGTGGGCGAACACCTCCTGGTTGTCCGGGATCTCCCTCAGCTCGCTGATGTCCGTGACGCTGTGCGGCAGGGCGGCCGACAGAGCTCCTCCGAAGAGGGGACGGCTGCTGGTTTGGACACTCTGCATCACTGAAGCCTCTGAAACGGCAAGGCCAGTTTACAATATGTAAATCAAGTCTCACAGACACAAGACAAAGAGAGCATGAGCAAATGCACGCAAGTTATAATGACAATCACACAACTAAAAGGTGACTTAAATACCCGAGACAGGTTACCATAGTTACCACTAACATAACATGTAATTTGTATGTAACAAGGTTACCATACCAACGGTTGACGGTTGACCAATAACATTATGAGATATAATGTAACACAACATATATAATAATGTAATAATAACATAATAATTTGCGACTGGGCTTGCCTCAGCTTAAACCCTATATACGATGCAACAGGTTCATGTTTTCGAGCGGTGCAAACCGCACCTCCTACGTTTCAAATTGCCCAAAGAATTAGAAACATACACACAAAGTAAGTAACTGATGTCATGGACGGCCCATACAAGGAGATACAGTATATGCATGTGTCGTGCACCGCTCACTTAACACTGGTTATAACTTGATACATTGTTTTTTTGTATTGTCCCTGTCAAATAAACATAAAAATAGAAAATAAATAACATTGATTGATTGAATACTTTATTAGCTGTTTGCATAGGAAAAGCTCAAGACAGTACAGTTCAGATGCAAATTCAAAGGAGCTTTATTGGAATGAGATACAATTGTATTATAATACATGTTTTATAATATAATAATGTATATCTACAAAATAACTAAAGTTTTCAAATCATTATAGTGGAGTTAAAGTACAATATTATTTGCCTCTGAGATGTAGTGGAGATTGATTGATTGATTGATTGATTGATTGATTGATTGATTGAATACTCTAGCTGTTCGCGTAGGAAAAGCACAGGACAATACAGTTCAGATACAAGGTCTACTAATAGGATTTAAACCCAAGAAAGCACTATGGCTTGTTTAGGGGTCCTTTCTTGTACTATACAATAACCATAATAACAAAACATATCATTCATTCATGGCATAACGCAGCCAGGGTAGAACTGGCAAAACCTGCTCTTAAATTGACACAGCCTCGCATACGAGAGAAAGCCACTAACCTGCACAAATAAGTCAGATTTCAGATTTCACTGAACAGCATGTGTATTTGCTGCAGCCATTACAGACAAGACAAACACTTCCTGTGAGGGTGAAAGTTGATCTTCTTCTATGAAACATAGCGACTCTGCCGTGCTGCTGCTGCCATCTACAGTTAGGGCAGTCAGAAATCAGAATTCAGAATTTACTTGAGTAAAAGGACTGGTGTCAAAATGTACTAAGTACCAAAAGTAAAAGTACTCATTATGCAAATGTCCCATTTCAAGTTTTCAAATGTATAAAAATCCTTTGAAAATAGCAGATCTACAAGCTCACAATGTGTTGGTACATTTACTTAAGTACTGTAGTACTTTTGAGATATTTGTACTTTACTTGAGTATTTCCAATTTCCAGTCATTTTACTTCTAGCCTACTCATCTGAGAGACGAATACTGTTTTTTTACTCCACTACTTTGTAGGTTTTGATTATTCAAAAACATACATTAATCACTTCAACCCTATACATAAGCCATTTGAAAATAGCCGATATGAGATTGATCAGATATTTTCCATGGATCTTCTGACATTTTATTACATTTGAAAACTTGAGTATAAATATTAAGTAATTTATTCTTTGTTAATACATTTAGAATTCAGGATTTCTACTTGTAGCAGTACTGATACTTTTTAACTAAAACGTTTGAGCAGACCTACTTACTTTTTCCACCCCTGCTTTTCCCCCCTTCTTACTAGTCAATATCTTTTGTTTTATGAAAATGTAGTAAACATTCGCAGCCAATAAAATGTGTCACATCTGGCAGTGCAGTGGTCCCGACTCCCTACCTGGTTCTCTCTCTCTCTCTCTCTCTCTCTCTCTCTCTCTCTCTCTCTCTCTCTCTCTCTCTCTCTCTCTCTCTCTCTCTCTCTCTCTCTCCAGATGTGTTGTGTTGGTTGTTCAGTTCCTGGTCAGCTGATCACAGAACAGAGAGAGCACAGAGACAGTTAGCTGCTATATTAGCTGTTAACTCTCATCTTGTGTGCAAAATGACGTGCTAATAATATAATAGCGTTACCTCTGCAGCTGCCTCGCATCCCGAAAAAGGCCGGATTTATAATTGAGTTTTTTTATTTTTAGATCCTGCGTTTATTCGTGACCGATCGCTAGCACAGAAGTGGATCTGGGTGAGAACAGCTAGTAGTGAGTTAGCCCCGTTTAGCATTGATTTGTCAAAGCATCCAGGCCTGTTTCTGATTCTGAGCAAAGTGCTAACGCTTCTAGCAGTTTTTTGTAGGCCAGTGGTTCTCAAACTTATTCAAGTCAAGGACCCCCGAATTGACACTTATTAGCCCGCGGAGCCCCACTTGAAAAGATACGCCAGGGATCCCCCATAAGAGAATATTTTTACGGCTCTATAGCGGTGCATTCTCAACCATTTTAATTTCAAGGACCCCCAGTTTGACATGCATTAGGCTACGGACCCCCATTTAATGGCATTTCTATCTCCGAGACCCCAGTTTATATCGTAAAATCAACATTAATTTAACTGTGAGTGTACAAATGGAACGGGTCCATTTGGTTCCATTTGTACACTCTGAGTTACAGACCCATAAGGGTCCATTTGGTTCCCTATCATTTAGCTGGGGAGGGGACCCCCTGGAAGGGTCCCCGGACCCCACGTAGAGAACCACTGGGCTACATCATACTGACGCATTGGTGTGTTTGGGTCAGATAGTCATTTGCTAAAACCTTGGGGTAAAGATAGCTTTGCATTATGGCTGGTCTGTCGTTTTTAGCCTGTGTGCAACAACAATATTGCACAACATTATGTGTCAGTCTTTCTCTGTGTGTGTGTGTGTGTGTGTGTGTGTGTGTGTGTGTGTGTGTGTGTGTGTGTGAGAGGTGTGTCCTCAAGTTTGTTATAACCTGGTTATCACAAGCTCTTCAGTTAATTTAGGGAAATGACTGCGTAGCTTCACCTAATGCAGTCCCACTCTCTCAAGCTGGCAGCAACTTTTCTGAATGTTCCTCTTCCTTGTAGATCCTTTGTATTCTGTTCTTTCTTATTTACTTCAACACTTCATACGTTTGTGATCATAAATGGTCCATAATCCTCACTTCCTATGGTTTGGATACATTATTGGACTTCAATTCAGTTCTTAAATCCAAAACATTACAAAAAAAAATATATATAATAAGGTCTGTTTGACTATAATTCAGTTATGCCAATTGTTTTGTATGAATTGCATCGTATAAAGTGTCTCTTTTATGTGGACTAGCTAGTAGCTATTTAAAATATGCTTTCCGCAAGATACAGAGAGAGAGAGAATATTTTAGACTTGGCTTCTCTTCTGCCCTCTGTCTCTCTCTCTCTCTGGCTCTCTGTGCCTCATTCTCTTTCTTTCTGCTTCAGATAGAGCGCTGTCCCCTCCGCCTCTTTCTCCTCCCCTGTTTACGGAAAGTTCCTTGCTGCTCCTGGCCACCGAAAGGCCCTTTTCCAACGGTGGTGCCAGGAAAAGGACACTGCAAAAGCCCCAGTTTCAGGCTGAGCTGGATTCAATGGTATATTAGAGTCTCAGAACAAGTTGTATCGGTGGAGTGTGTGTGAGCGGAGTTGCACTTCCCCCTAGCCCAGACAGTGATTGCAGGTCGCTGTTAGGGAAACACTGGACTTTTGTTGAAAAGTTACGTGCAGGTCTGCAAAAGGAGGACATAGAGTTGTCTAAAGTTTTAGGGCCAGAGTAACGCTTCACAATAAATAATTTCAGAATGGACATTGCAATGTACCTATGTGTACATGTAACGGAGGTGATCCGAACCTCCCCACCCGGCTTCGAACTCGGGTCTCCCGCCGTCCCGCGTGAAAGTCCAATATCTTAACCATCACTCCAAAGGGACATCCCTATGGAATGAGGGCAGATACTAGACTTTTGAGGCTTCAGGCTGGGGCTGCGACTCTCCGCCACACTCACCCCCCTTTGACCTCCTCCTACGGGGAAGCCCGGATCCGAGTCACGGCACCAATGTAACTGGGGCTGCGACTCTCTCCGCCACATACATATAGTCACATTGCAAAGAATGCATTGCTTCCCCCCCTCCCCAAAAGTTTTGACCAAATATTGTTTTCTTTATATTGCAATATTACAAAAATAGAAAATACTGCAAAGTAAAATGTTCCCACAATTTTTCAGCCCTAGCCCAGAAACGCCAAGAGCAGCAGCCTGAGCCATGATGACATTTCCTGTTTTGTACGGTCAGGCTCTCTCTCTCTCTCTGGTTACACAAGAAATGTTTGGAACCAAGCTTAGTTTAATCGTTTGCTCTTTCTAATGGGATAGGATAGGAAAGATGCCTGGGGTTTTGCACAGGGCAGTTCCAGACAGGGCTCAAGCCAGGAAAGAGGTTGAGCCTTGTGACCAGCAGGCCAGTCTGCTGAAGAAATGTCACTGCCAGAGGCCTTCCTCAAATCACTTTCCCACCCATGAATGAACGAATGGCCAGATTTGCTCAATCATTAAAGCTGAGAGTGAATTAAGAGTTTTGCGTGAAAGGATTTGCAATGAGGTGTTTCTCTCTGTTTCCGTCTGTTCTCACACGTGTAGCCCTGGTAAGATCGGTCCGTGACAGTGGCCCTGCCCTCATCAAATCACTCACACCTAAATAAACTTCAGAGGAATTCCTCATTTTGCAGGCTGTCTGGTATACCAATTTCCCTGCAATAGAACCATGTATGCATGTGTTTTGAGGTTTTTCCCACCACTTTTTCTTTCTTTTTTTTGCAGCAGGTGTGCTCCTGTCTGCTCCATCTTATAATGTGTTTAGTGAACTCTTTTAACTGATGCTCTTCTCCTGCTGTCCTACAGAGGGAGCCAGAGCGGGAGGAGCAGATCGAGGAAAACATGCCCCCCAAGTTTAAACGACACCTCAATGATGAAGAGGTCACGGGATCCATCCGCAGCGAGAGGGTGAGACACCAATGGAGGAAGTGGTAGTAGGAGTGTTTTAAAGCCCAACAACATCATAGTGTCACTGAGTGCAGGTGATTCACAATTAAAGGGATGCAGGGTGAGAGAGGAGAGACTTGTAAATTGACTTAAAAGGTAGGCTGTAAACAAGTATTGTATATTGTGTACAATACATGCACAGCACCCTAGTTTAATGGAAGGTGTACAAGAGTAGTCAAATAGCAACATATTAAGTAACAACATATAAACCAGTGATTCGCACCCTTTTTCTCAACCCTCTATGTATTAGGCCATGGACCCCAAGTTTCGTAATACATACAATATACATATTTTTTTTTATCAGTGTGACCTCAGTCCAAGACCATTTTTATTGTTAGATTTCGTCCGATATGGGTATTCTATGTCCATAATTCTATGGGTAGGTAAAAAGCGACCACAATTTAAACAAGCCAAAAGCTTTCTTGTGGTTTCTATCCTTTTAGTTGACAGTGTACCTGTGAACTGTACTGTGTCCTGTACCTTTTCCTGTGCAAACCTCTAATAAAATCTTCAATCAATCAATCAAGGTACAGTGAAACTGTATGGCATTTCTATATGTACGTCGTGAAGATTATTCATAAATGATGTATCAGGCGACCCCTGGATCCCCCTCAAGATCCCGTGAGAACCACTGCTATAAACCAACCAATAAAATGTTAAAAGTACGAGGGGGAAAGTGGTGTGAAAATTAGACAAAGGGGGCCAGAGAACAGAATGAACGACGAAGACACTCTCCAGGATCCTTGAGCCAAATCTGCTCTTAACCAACACTGCCATGACCTTCCTAGAAATCCTCCAACCATCCCTGTTGATTTCCGTTTCCTTCTCCCCTCTGTATTCAAGATCAGCCACTCCGTTTGCTGTTGCGGTCGAACGCTGATCAAAAGGAATCGCACCAGGCGGGTGCTAGCATAACAAACACCCCTCTCTCCGTGCATCCCTTTGCCTCCTGCCCCTCAGATCTGATAATAGCTACCAGTTGTCCTTGTGGCTCCTCTCCTGGACAGAGGTGGGAGAGTCTTATTGCACTGTTAGCCTCGTAAAGGTCTTTATGATCATCTGGCCACAATTCTTTCAATGTTTTCTCACATTGAAGGTGTGTTGGATATCTCTCTTATGTATATTATATAATCAAACATCTTTGTCTGGTTCACTGTGTTGACTGTCTGACGTACTGTAAATCCACCTTGCTGCAGATGTGGATTTTCCCTCCTCTGATCATCTTGATTACAAGTGTTGGCACAGCGTCCAGAATAAGATGGATCTTCCTGTGACTGGAAGGTCACAGATTAGATCACCTTGTCAGCTAGTTTACATCGCTGACTAAGCATCCTTGAAGAAGACACAATTTCAGCACCAGATGCCACTGAATCGGCTCCTATCTGCAGGCACTTCTGTTTCCAACCTACCTTGGCTCACTGCAATTCCTTTTGAATGACAGATTTATCAAAAAATTCAGAAAATTCCCTAGACTCTTTATAGATGGAGGACTGTATGTGGATGCAATATGTATGTATATATATACAGATGGATAAAAGGTGTAACTTACTGGGTAACAGCTGGCAAAGTCCATATGACTGCTACTCAATGGGAAACAGAGACGGAGGGTTTGTCTCTTCGTGCTCCAACTCTCCACCTGAAAGAGTTTTATGCTGCAGTCCAGGCTGATTGGATGCTGTTCCTTCTCTATGAATAACGTTTTACTCGGCAGGGCCTTGTTGCCCTTGCTATGGCCATCAGTGGTACAGGCCTGGTTGTAGTTATATAGATGTTTTTGTATGTTTTTGACAGCCTTGCTCGAGACCTTTGAAGCCTCACTCTAGTCTCCTTCCTAACTCAATTCAGTATTCAGCTGTCTTTTATGTCCATCACGAGAAACACTGTTTATAGCAGAGGTCTTCAACAGGGGGTCCGGGACCCCTAGGGGGTCCTCAGAGTTACTACAGGGGGTCCTCCAAATCTTTGAGTGATAGAAACTTTTTTCTCCTTTTTTATATTAACTACTCGAACCCTAGCGTCCATATTCTGAGAACTGCGAGGCGTTGTGAGCTTGTAGATCGGCTATTTTCGTCAAAGAGCTTTGCTGTAGAGGGGTAAAAGAGCAGACTAAGTACAGAGTGAAAGGTCAAGTTTATTAAGTATTGACGGTTCAAGTGGTTAAATATCTGAAAAGACAAATTGACATGAATCCAAAATACACTGATGATTGTGCTGCCAAACAATGAAACTATATGGAAACTATGAACAGGTTGTGGGGGTCCCTGCTTCATCTCTCTCTGAACTAAGGGGTCCTTGGCCTGAAAACGTTGAAGACCCCTGGTTTATAGTTTAGAGACTGTCTGAGATCTGAAAGAAGTTCAGACTCAAAGGAACAGGGATTGATCAGCTTTTGCAAGCAAAACAAGCCTTTTTTGCGGGGCGTTTATGACGCAAGTACAGTACAATTGCAATTGTCACACTTTATTGGGTATTGAAGACATTCTGATGAGCGTGAACTGAAAAGCATCTATTGGCCCCCTTCAGCAGGTAGTGTACTGTAAGTGACTTCTTCTGGAAGTGTCAATACAGTCAGTTGTTGGTTGCACCGGGTTACTTATGCCAGGAATGCTCTCCCATATGGACTGGAATTGTCTGTCCTGTGTCTGACTGGTCCTAAATGGACATTCCACTGATGAGGAGGCAGGAGTCATTGGAAGTGGTCAGCGGTTATCGGTGTGCGTTTGACCCTTGGCCTTTTTGTCTTTTTACAGAGGAACCTGCTGGAGGAGGACTCTGATGAGGAGGAAGACTTCTTCCTGTAAGTCTTTTTGGTTGACGTGACATATTCTGGTCAACATAATATTCAACATTAAAGTATTAAGAGTACATACCCACTAAGTGTGTTGAAATGTTGTAAAATTTACTCCATTACAAAGTATTGTGCTCAATTTACCTAAAAATGGTAATGTAGTAATCATAAAGTCATAACTCAAGTACATGAAAAGAGCTGATAAATATTAAATAGGTATTATTGAGTGGGTTTTTTGCAACAACTTGTTTTTTTTTATGTCCACTAACTTTAACATGTTCACTGTTGGTCTTCCAGGAGAGGACCGACTGGTCCCCGATTCGGACCTCAGAATGACAAAATCAAACAGTAAGTACCGTAAAACTAAATATTCCTAAAAGTACTGCTCGGCCAGCGTGGGTGAGATTTGGTGTTACATAACAGGCTAATAATGTTTACCAGAAGCGCCAGATTGCTAGCAGATTGAGTAACCGCACCGGTGATGTTGTGTGTGTGGGTTCTTGTGCAACAACACTCTTCCAGTCAGTCCCCACTTCCAAGTCCTCTTGAGACTGTTTCCACATTAACCTCCGGTTAGTTGCAGGCAGACAGACAGCCAGAGAACAGAGAAGGTTATTGTTGAGGCATTCTGGCACCTGCCTTTTGGTACTCCGTGCTCCATCGGCACATGACGTTTCGATGTTGTGGCAGACTAACACGACGCCCTTGTAATGTTGTCACAGTTTCCTGGAAAACAGTGTGTATATCAAACAGAGTTCGGCCGCCTATTGCCTCTTTCCCAACCTCTAGCCTTTGAGGTCAAGTCTTCAAAGTGTGGGTGTGTGCCTGCAGCAAGGTGTTGAAAATGTCTCTTTGCTACAGCACATATTTCCTTTTACGGCCATTATCTGGCACTCATCCTCGCAAAAGAGAGGATTTGTTTTGTTCAACGTGCAGGACTGTGATGGAGGATTTCTAGGTGCTAGAAAGCTGCTTGTTAAAAAAAGGTTTTTACTGTCTGAATCACAGGCAATATACTGTAAATGCCAAAATAGAGGGGTCACCGCCATGCTAGCTTGTGGCAGGTGGACATTTTTGTTAAAATTAAATTTTTGCCACGGACATACAAAATGAGCGGACAATAATATTACCAGAAACACATAAAGAGCTAGAATGACCATAACAGGTCTGTAACTCTGAGAGTATACAAATGGAAGGGGTCCATTTGGTTACAATTGTACACTCTCAGAGTTAAGGGGGTCCTTGCAAATAAAAACAAATAAATAAAACAGTACTAGTTGGACTCCTAATATGACATAGTGTTGTAGTAAATACGTGTCATACATATTCTTAACATTCAGTAATTGGATCTTATGATCAAAATAATAACATTCTAATTGTGTAAAAGGAAAAGAAAAATGCCACGACCAAGACTAAGTATTTTCCACTGACACATTTGTCTGTGTACGGACATATTGATGTCCCTGCCATCGCACCAATCTCACTCTCCTGGCTGCATCCCTGTGATGCAAGAAATAGAAAATTGTCCTTCCCCCAGCCTTACTTACCTTTTGCCTTGGATGTTTTTTTTATACTTTATTTCATGTCTTAATCCACTGTCTCTCCAATCCCATGATGTTTTGTCTTTTAGCGTGCAGTCGCAGGTTGATGAGGTCATCGACGTGATGCAGGAGAACATATCGAAGGTGATAGAGCGGGGCGAGCGGCTGGACGACCTGCAGGACAAGTCAGGTGAGACGCGTAGAACGGGCTTTCTCAAAGTGGGTGCTGTGGCACCCTAGGCCAGGGGTTCCCAAACCTTTTTGTCTCAGAGCACCCCATGAATATCTTTTTAATCCGAGGCACCCCTACATTATCATTTTCACTCCCAGCACCTTATATTTATAGCATATCGTCGTTTTTGGGTGGAAACCGTGTATGTCCAAAGCCGTTCGTTTTGTATTTATCATTTATAAAATGTACTAGGCGTTGTGTGCGTGTAGATCGGCTGTTTTCACTAGTTTTGTGCGACAGAGGTTTCTGCCCGACAGTGACGATATTTTAGTGATTATGTTGCGAGGAAAACGTTGAGATAATAGCCATTTTGGTTAGAACTGACTGAAAATAACGTTGTACTTCTAGTTTAAAATGATACTAAATATTTCTTCAAGTGTCCAAATAAATTCCAAATATTATCAAATGATCTCGCGGCACCCCTGGACTGCCGTCGCGGCACCCCAGGGTGCCCCGTCACCCACTTTGAAAACCCCTGCCCTAGGGTGCCATGACGCCAGTCCAGGGGTGCCTCAGAATACTTTGATAATATTTGGAATTCATCAATGCCACTTCAGTTTAACCACTTATACTTAGTAAAACGGACCTGAGTTGTGCTGTACTGTGGACACCAAGTCTCTTCACCAAAAATAGCCGATCTACAATCTCACAACGCGGCACGTTGTGACCGTGTAGATCGTCTATTTTTGGTGGATGTTCCCCCCAGAATAGGGATGCCGGGGTTTAAAGGGGGTGTTCAGTCAAATAAAGATGATAACAAGGGTATTCCCAGTTTGTCACACAACAGAGTAATGTATTATTAACCAACAGACACAATTTGAATGATGAAAAAATCTAAATTTTTGAAAAATTATGTTTCAAAAATGTGTGAAATCCAATACATATTTTTCTGGCCTTTCTGCCAAGGGCTGTAGGGGCGTGGCCTATGTACAGCATGAAGCCACACCCACTCATGGAAGTATCTGCTTCCGTTTTCAGGGGTGTTAAAAAAGTACTTTTACTCAAAAAAGTAACTACTCAAGTACTCTAATTAAGTATCATATTGAGGTACTTTGACTTGAGTAGGCTATATATTTTTTTCCAAATACAAAATTAATAAAAGAAAAAAGCTCACAATGTGTCAAGCTTGTAGATCTGCTATTTTCAAAATATTTGATGCATTTGAAAACTTTTGCAGTAGTAGTGATACTTTTACTCAAGTAAAATATCACTCTCCAGTGTTTCGTGTCGTCGTCACAGGACGTGCAGACACACACGCGTACGCGCGCGCGCGCACACACACACACACACACACACACACACACACTGACCTAATGGAGCTACTGAGAGGGACGTGGCTAATGCTAGCAGGCTAGCAGCAGCTAGCCTGCTACCGTGGAGGCATGGATTAATGCACTTATTGCACTCGCGTGCGTGCGTGCGTGCGTGCGTGTGTGTGTGTGTGGTGGTGGGGGCGGTGGGGGGGTGGCGGCCGGGGGGGGGGGGGGGGGAGAGAGCACTGCAGGAGCAGCAGCAACAGCAACAGTGTGGACGTTAGCGACCAGGCTAGCTGGAAGAAGGGATGAATTTGCCTAGTAACTGATCTCATAGGCTATTCAGTAACCTATCAAAAGTAATTAATTAATAGCTATCACCGTGATGCGCAGATTACGCACCACGGTGACAAGCATTAAAATATGACACCCCAGTTATGATTAAAAAACGTAAAGCAGTCTTATATCACAATGCTGCAATATAAAGTTCCAATTTTTTTAACAGTGGTTCAGAAATAGTCATTCTACTTGAAAAATGTTTCTATAAAGAAATAGCTTAATTCCCTGAACAGGGCCTTTAAGTGGTTGAACACCAAGTTAAAAGTTTTCCTCATGACATAAACTGTATCTTACGGGAAATGATTTACATATTTCACATAAATGTAAGGTTCTGTAAAGTAAAGGGTGCCGTGGATAAAATGTTACTTACAGGGGTGCCCTGAGACAAAAATGTTTGAGAACCAAAGGCGTAGAGATGTGGAAGCGTGCGTAAAGCAGCACACATACGCAGGAACACAGGTGTCATTGCTAGTTTCCAACTGACTCGGGTGTCATTTTCACACCCAGCACTCGCGTTGTATGATTACCAAATGTTTTGCGCTCATCTGTAATGGTGCAATGCTATCTAGCATACGGTGAGAAGACTCACCAGCCATAGGCTGGTGTTAAAGGATAACTTTGTTTTTTTACAACAAGGTTTCATATTTTAGATTGTAAATAGGGAAAAGAAAAGGTGAGTGTTAAAATGTTTTCATTTGCTTCGTTCTATTGTTTTATTGCGTTTACAGTGCTAAAATGTGGGGCATGCGTACACATGGGGGCATGCGTACAAGTGGCTAAATATGTCTTTTTAGACCCAATAAGCCAGCAGTTTCTTTATTGCTATTTACAGTAACACTTCTAGCCCCCATAAGTCACATCCAACCATGAAAGGTTGCGTTGTATCTTGGGAATGGACTTATTCTGTAAAATGACATATTTAGCCACTTGTACGCTTGCCCCCAACCACTGAAATAAGAATCTCTAAAACAATAGAAAGAAGTAAATGAAATAATTGTAACTCTCATCCCTTGTTGTAAAAAAACAAAGTTGTCCTTTAAATCCAGTGAGGTGACAGCTCTGACATTTTCTTAGTATTTAGAGAGTGCATTCAGATTGAGATGGTGTGTGGGTTCACAATGTGCAACTAATTGCAATAAAAATCCAACCAAATTTGACGACACCCCTCAGGTTCAACATGGTCGATGACATTGGCGAGGGACTCAGCTATTGAGATTCAAACATTAATTCATGATGTGGGGCCAGATTATCCATATTATCCATAATCAGAAGAAGAATGTCTCAATGCATCTTTGGAGAACTGAGCGATGAGGAGAGATGGGGAAAGAGAAGGAGCAGTTCACCCCCAAAAATCAATTATATTCTATCACTTACACACCCCTTGAAGCCTTGAATTCATGGAGATCTTTTAGTTTTTGTCGCATTCCTAAGACAAAAATGTGATGTGATGTCAAAGAGTAGGAGACTCAAAGAGGTCTCCTATTGACCGATGACCCTTTAAAGCAGCTTATTTCGATAAGTACCCCACACTTATTGCTGCAATGTTCAAATACCGCTTGTCATGTAAGAATGTCGGGAATCCATTATAGCCTTCTAGCCTTTTTTTTTTACCTGTCTCTGTACAGCAGTATGTTAAGCGTCAATATGCAATTGGGGCTCCGACAGCGCACGGAACGTGCCATCTGTCATCTGCCATTTAAATGGCAACAGGCATGGAGCAGGTGCACCTGCTATTTATTTAACTCGGATTCGATTAATTAAAGTAAGGCCCCCCAAAAGCATGACTAATTCAGAGTTTATAACACCTTTGCGCCATGAACCTCGCATGGCGCACAAACAGGTAACACACCATTTCACTATCACAACTGCAGTTGAACTCACTCCCCACACCACTGTGCCCTGCGTTACAGACCGTGCGCCATACATCGTCTAAATAGGGCCCCAAGTCTCAGCAACAGGACTCGGGGGATATTTACAGCGGGAGCATGTCAAAATTCTACGCGCCACTTCAAAGGTGCTAATGATATGTCCAGGTTTATTGTTTGAACAGGTGTGTGTCTGGCGGTATTCGCCAGCTCTCATGCACAGTCACTCACAAAGCCTGATCTCTCTCTCTCTCACATCTCCGTGTACATTAACAGAGATGTGAAACATGTGTTTAGGTTCCACCACAACATCGTTTTTTTCAGCCGCACAAGTCTTTCACAAGAGACACAGAATCCTTCCACTTTGTTCTCAACTCCTTTCTTGTTTTGGCTGAACATATGTTAAATTAAGCTGATGTGCTCTCCCTTGTTGCCTCATCTATTAGGAAGTCGTCATAACATCTGCAGATGTTTTGTGATTGCTTCTCCCTCTCATGTCCACCAACCGGTCAAGACAATGCCCCACATCTGGAACACATTTTGTGTGTGCAAAAGAAACGTGTTTGTTTATGTGTGTTTGCGCGTTGGCGGATTCGAGCAACACTTACCCGCATGACTGGACGCACGTCTGTGTGTGTGTGTGTGTGTGCGCGTCAGTCACATGCTTTACCAAGGGACGTCTATTTACCTTGTTGTTTGTGCGGTAACCGAGTAGTGTGGACCAGCGGGCGGATCTGACTTGCCCGCAGGTAGCTCCGCGTAGAGGAATTCCTTGGGATTAACGAGCATCTTCTCAGAACGCAGAGTGCTTCCCTTTGTGGTCGTGACGGGTCGTTAACAGGCACATGGAGAGGGAGGCAGCGGACACATGACACAGCCTCTGAACAGGAACAGCTTGGACCGCGCAGAGCCGCACGCCAGGGAACTGTTAACACACGCACGTGCACGCGCGCGCGCACACACGCGCGCGCACACAAGTCAACACCGGTATCTTGGAAACGGAGACAGAGAGAGAGAGACAGATGGGGAGAGATTTTGTGAGAGATGTTGAAAAGGAAGGAGACAAGACGTTTTATCTTATTATTTTTTTTCTGAGTTCCATTGTTTATGAATTTGGCAATTCATGGTGCGACATTTCATTGGCAAACCTTTTTGCAGATTTCTTTGTGGTTTCATCTGAGGACAGGAGTGATGTCACCAGGAACACTGTGGGCTTACATAACTCCATTATATCATAAGAGCAGCTAAACAAACATCCCAGGTCAAAATCATAGCCATCCACCGCCAGCTTACAGTTCATTTTGTTGTTTCACCGTCTCCAACAATCAGTGGAGATTTGAGATGCCCTTTAGCACCCAAGTGACTCGAGAGGGACTGCTCCGCTAGTTCTGTAGTATACTGTGGCAAGGGATTACTGTGTGTGGAACTCTGTGGTGGAAGAAGTACTCACAGTTTGTACTTAAGTAAAAGTACCTAATACCCTAATGTAGAAATACTCTGTTACAAGTACTTAAGTACTGAAAGTAAAAGTACTGGTAATAATCTTTTCACAAGTTTCCAAATGTATCTATCTACAAGCTCTTGTAGATCGGCATTTTTCAAATAGCCCTAAGTATGCAGTATGAAGCGGTTAAAGGAATAGTTCTCCCCCAAAATTACTTTTTTTCTATCGATTACTCGATTAGCCCCATGTACGGAGACTTGAGTTCAAAATATGTTTTTGTTGCATGCCTAAGCCAATCATTTGATTATAATAAATGTGCCCCCATTGATTCTGGATGGAAACACAAATGCACTTGTTTCTCCAGAGGATTCAATGGGGTACATTTAACGTAATCAAAATTATTGGCTTACGCATGCGACAAAAACAAAAGAATATCATTGAACTCAAGTCTCCATGGGGTGAGGAATCAACAAAGTTTTTTAAAAAAGTCCTCAAAAGTGTACCTAAGTACAGCACTTGAGTATGGACTTAGTTACTTTCTACCAGTGGTGGAAGTCCATGGGAGTTAACCCATTTAGGCCTGAACACATTATTACGCAATATTTTATGCTTTAAATATTAAAAAAATTGCAGATATACAAGCTCACAGCGCGGCACCGAGTGCCGCGCTGCGAGCTTGTAGATCTGCTATTTTTTTTAAATCCTGAAAACTTCAATTTTGACCCGATTCTATAAGTGTCTTTTGAATCCTTCTAAGGTTCTTTTGAAAAACCCTATGTTTCTATGTCAGCAATCTGGCTAGCCATCGTCAAAGAAAAGGTCCTTTTCACTTAACTGGAGCTCAGTTAGGCTGTTCTTGAGAGACTGCTATGTCAGTGGTTCTCAAACTTTTTCATGTGAAGGACCCCCAAAATGATATGTATTTGGCCACGGACCCCCACTCAACATATTTAGTTCCAGGGACCACCCAGAAGCAAAATTTGAGTTACAAACGTTCGCTTTGAAAATACATTATATTCAAAGATTTGCACACATTTTCACGACTTTTAAAAAAATAGCAGATCTGCAAGCTCGCAGCGCGGCACTCGGTGCCGCGCTGTGAGCTTGTATATCTGCTATTTTTCACTGGTTAAAGCACTCAATAATGTTGTCGTGTGTCATGTGTTCCAGAGAGCCTATCAGACAACGCATCTGCCTTCAGTAGCCGTTCCAAGCAGCTGCATAGGAGGATGTGGTGGAGGGACATGAAGGTACAGTAGTGTGTGAGTGTGTGTGAGTGTGTGTGTGATTGTAGCTTAGTTTGTGTCAGAGAGAAAGAGGTGTAGTATTGTTGCAATGTGCAATACAAATAAACTGTCCGTGCCTTATATTTGTTTGTCTTATTTCCGCAGATGAAGATCATAATTGCCGCGGTAGTGGTCGCCCTCCTGCTGATTATCATTGGTGAGCATTGAACATACCTAGACTTGTATAACCAGAACATGCTGCTGATTTTAGTCACCTGAAAGGTTTTCGTGTTAGTCTACAGTAGTAGTAGTCTTAGCTGCATGCTGAAAATAGCAGATCAACAAGTTCACAGCACGCCACGTGCTGTGAGCTTGTTCCTAGATCTACTATTTTCGGAATGTGAGAAGGCATACAACGACTCGTCTTAGTTCAACTGGATCTCTTCTCATCTAGTCCCTCCGTAACATTTTAGTCTAGTCTTTGTCTGTTGACGAAATTGTCAATATATTTAGTCATAGTTTAGTTTTCATCTTGTTTTTATTTCGTTTTCGTCTGTGAAAAAAAGGTATTCAACGAACATTTTCCATCATAGTTTTAGTCGACAAAATCAACACTGCCACGGTAACATGGCATTGGTTCGACCTCCCGTTGGTCCGACCACCTAAACCTCAACATAAGCTTAGTAAAACTATGCCTAAACCTAACCTTAACCCTAAACCTAATCTCAGTACAATTATGCCAAAAACCTAACCTTAACCCTAACCTCAGTAAAACTATGCCTAACCCTAACCCTAAGTCGGACTTCTGAGAGGTCGGATGTATTGGCAGTCCCCCACTGCCACTGAATCCTTCCTCTCTCTGTACTGTATGCGTGTTTCTTTCAGTTCCAGTGATCCTGCGGTACCGCAGCGGCTGACCAGGAGGACAGGGGGGGAGACGTCTCCTCTACATTCTCCTCCTCGCCCCTTTCTCTCTCCCGCGCACAGTCCTCCACACCAGCTAGGTGGCGCAAGCTAGCCAGCCTGCCACGTCTCCTCTATGTCAGCCCGTGTAACCTCTAGAGCCGAATGACATTACTCGAATCCCTGCCTCCTCGCTTCCTCCGTCACCTGTCCTCCACGGCATGGCAGTGTTACGGTGAAATCGGTGACATGCCGAAAAATGGGACCATCTTGTGGACTTCACATAACTTGCATGGAGGCCTTTAAATATGTAGCCTTGGACACTGACGCTATGTGACGTCTACACGATTGTGACATATTTCGGCAGGTCACCTGTTTCACCATAGCATGGCAGTGCTCGAGGACGGATGGCGGCGGAAGCGAGGAGGCAGAAATTGGATTAATGGAATTTGGCTTAGGACTCCAGAACTCATCCTTACTGCCGACTGTTTGCATTTTCACACTAAAAAAAACATCTTGTTAGAACGGGGTGGGGGGTGAGGAGGGCTTAGTTTAAAATCCTGGAATGAGGTTGCAGGGTTGACATGGAGCACTGGTTCTCAACCTGTGGGCCCGGGGCCCACTGGTGGGTCGCGAGATTCTAATGATAAATTAATACAACATTAATATTAACAAATGTATACCAATAAAAAATAAACATGCGCTGAAAATACACTCGGCCCCCCCATCTGACCACTTAACAAGGTGGTCAGATTGGTGGGCCGCGAACGTTTTTGAGATTTTTAAGTGAGATTTTGAAGTGGGCCCTCGTTCCAGGTTGACAACCTCTGACATAGTGGAAAGGCTTTAATGAAAACTGTTTATGCTACTGTATGTGGGGAGAAACTCCATTCCATGATGGCACATATCACATTCAGGTCTTTGGCTTTGTTTGGAAAACCAAGAGCCCAGGCTCTCTCCAACTCACACTTTTAATTTTTTCAAGTTGTGCTTAACCACTTTCAACCGGGCATCCCTATTTGGGGCATGTTGTTTTTCAAAGGTTTTCAAAAGTAATTTATTTCAAAAATAAAATATCAGATCTATTAAGCTCAGAACACGCCTGCGTCGTGACGTGAGCTTATAGATCAGCCATTTTCACTGTTCATCATAAGACGACGTGTATACTGTAGAGCTCAAGTGGTTCATATCTGATAACTGCTCCCACACACAACCGCTGTGACGTTCCGTGGAAGGGACTCAGACGGTGGCTCCTGTGCCTCCTTTTTAAAAACCATACAAGATCATATCTTGTAAAAGTGGAATAATTTGTGAATGATGACACATTCCCCATATGCCACACCCACACATGCCACACATTCCCCATATGCCACACAACCTTTATAACAAAGATCCAATTGAGGGCAGCGATTATTGATTCAGCGAAAGGTGCCTCAATCCCTTTTGCTTACTTCTGCCCTGTTCTGGAAAACCTCAGAGAAGGGTGGCCTGACGTAAACGGCGTTCACTTCTCTAGTGTGTGTTCATCTCGTGTGACATACTGTAGAAGTAGTTGGAAAAATTACAAGAGGAGGTCATCTGTTCAGACAACAAAAGAAACGATACGCCTCAATTCGAAAACAGAATAGGCCTGTAATTTATTAAAGTGCACAGCATTAATCAGAGTATGTACTGTACTGTACTTCTAACTACTGTGCTGCTGTGTGGAAATCATGGGAAAAAGGTTGTTTGTGCGGACTATTGATTACATCTGTTGAGGCAACATGAGCCAACAACATTCTTTGTAAAACGTGCCACACTCTTGTCCCCTTGCTTTCTGCCTCTGGACAGCTTATTATTACATTGCACACATCTGGGGATAATGCCAAACCAAACCATGCAGATTATGAATGTCCCTCCCCTGCACCCCTAAACCTCAATGCCTCAATGCTCCCCCCAGCCATCCCCCACGCCATCCCCTTGGTAACCGGAAAACTTAAAACAAACTCGACCCAAACTCGTTTCCCAACGGGTCTGTGGCCTTAAGCTAGATGCAGAATAGACTAAAATCAAATATTTGCTTCTGGGGGTCCCTGGAACAAAATATTTTGTGATGGGGGTCTGTGGCCAAATACATATCATTCTGGGGGTCCTTCACATGACAAAGTTTGAGAAACACTGATGGCAAAATTGTTATGATTTAGAAAATTGTTATGATTTAGAAGACATTTGTAGAATGTGCCTATCAGTGGTTAAGGACCCCCAAAATGTGTTTTTGGCCGTGGACCCTATCTCAAAATATTTTGTTCCACGGATGGACCCCTATCGCAAACTTTTTTGTTCCAGGGACCCCCAGAAGCACAGATTTGATTTTAGTCTAATCTGCATCTAGCTTAAGGTGACAGACCCGTTGGGAAACGAGTTTGGGTCAAGTTTGTTTTAGGGCAAGTTTTCTGGTATTCCATCCCCTTGGCCCTCCTCAGCTCTGGGGTGACCACGGCTGTACTACTGTACTTTCCTGCTATAGTGGCATTAAGCCCCACACGGCTCGCTCTCTCCTCTCCAAACAACACCATTCTATGTTTTTTTTAATATTAATATTTTTCCATCCTGTATTATCGAGTTATTTTGGTTGAGGCGCCACTTCCTCATTTTCTGCTGGCCAGTAACCGTAATGCTTGAAGTGAATGTATGCTCTGTTATTCCCCGACGCCACCGAGGAAGGACCGAATGAGGGACACAGTTCATCCAGACATGCTGTTACAATGTGTTTACTTTACGAACAAGTGATTTAGGGCAGTGGTTCTCAACCTGTGCAGACCGCGACCCCCAAAATAATCATATTTGAACTGGGGACCCCCCCCACCCTGACAAGCACTTGGAATTGTAGGAGTTGGCATTACATTTAGTTTGACTCGATCTATTCCATTGTGAAAATAGCTGATCTACATGCTCACAACGCCTCGCAGCGCGAGGCGTTGTGAGCATGTAGATTTTCACTATTTCTGCCTCTAATATTTGACAATTTGACCAATGTTTGACCAGTTGCACTAAAAAGGTCCTTAAATTGTCACTTTAGAAATGTGTAGATACCCTGTATACACTTACTGTATGTTGGTCTGTTTACTGTTGAGTGAGAAAAACAATGCTAACATTTAGCTAAATATCTGGGGACCTCCAAAAAAATGTGGGGGACCCCTCTGGGGGTCGCGACCCACAGGTTGAGAACCACTGATTTAGGGAATTTGAAGATAGTGACTGGAATACCTGTATAATAATAGTCCCCATCTCTATATTATCATTCCTTTTATTATTATTACCCTTATGATATTATTTTTCATGTAATTTATTGGAGGTGTAAATATTGATTCTGTAACAATGTACTATACTCCTGACATTGCATTGACAGACTGTGAAATACTGTACCGTTACTCTGAAAATAAAGTGGTGGTTTTAAAAGGGCATCTGCGTGTGGACTCATGGCTGGTCTGGTTCTGCGCTGGTTGGATCATACGCACCCCATGTGGGGAGGAAGGAATGGGGAGAGAGGATTAAGGAATAAAGAGATGAGTTAAGGAAAGAGACCTTAAAGGAGAAACAGGGAACGGCTTGGGTTTGAACGGCATGCCAGCAGCCCTCCGTTGAGTGTGTAGCGTGAGAGAGAGAGATGGAGCATCCACAGTCAAAGAACATTGGGTTATTTTATTTCCTCCGTGCCCAGAACCACTAAGGTTTCTTGATGTCTTTTAACTCCCCATCTCATTATTACCAGGACGTTTTATTGGGTCTGCGATTTTACTGGCGGTGTGGAAATCCCAGGATGGCACTAAAGCTGTGGGGCCCGGAGTGGTGCGCGCCCCCTTATTGTTCTGACAGACTACTGTCGTCCCCACGCTCTCGGAGCTCACAGCCCTGGCAGTCTCTGCAGCCGCTATGCAGCAGCAGTACCCAGTGCTTTACACCAGTGGTTCTCAACCTGTGGGTCGGGACCCCCAGGGGGCTCCCCAAATTATTTTGCGGGGTCCCCAGATGATTGTTTTCTCACTCATCAGTAAACAAACCAACATAAAGTCTAAGTGTATAGACTGGATATATGCACATTTCTAAAGTGACAATTTAAGGACTTTTTAATACCTCTAAAATGAAAAATCGAACTTTAACCAAATTGTCAAATATTAGAGGCAGAAATTGTGAAAATAGCCGATCTCGCAATGCGAGGCGTTGTGAGCATGTAGATCTGCTGTTTTCACAATAGAACCTTGTTATACAAAATGTAATGCCTCAACTCTTAGTGTTCGTCAGGGTGGTGGGGGGTCGCCAGTTAGAATATGATTATTTTGGGGGTGGCAGCCTGAAAAGGTTGAGAACCACTGCTTTACACGGACGAAGGAGTTAAAACTTGTGGGTGTGTCTTGTTGCTGTTCCGATGGATGGCAGATGTCCCTCCAGCTGCCACTCATTACTGCTGCTGCTCAGTGGGGACAATGTCTGGGTTTCTCTTTGTTTCGGGGATGAAAGGGGTTAGAGAATTGGATTAGCTCTGCCTTAGTTACAAGCACATCCATCTTCATTGACTGATTTTCACTAATCGATTGATTATAGAAATTCCATCTAATGGTTTAATATCTAGACTTGTTTTAAGTGTTGGTTAAGCTGTGATGAGTGGAAAGAAGGTACAGTATATACAGTAGGCTACTGTATATAGTAAATATAGACCTTGAGTAACATTGGACTGAGTGTACTCTAAGTGGGTGTCCAACTAATAGGCAAAAGATTACAATTGTATTGATACTATTAATTAATGTAACATTAATATTTTAAGGAATTGTAAAGACATTAATGCTATTTGCTCTTTAAATTGATTTGTTGTGATCTGTTGAATAGAAACTTAAAGTATACTACATTCGTTCCATTGATTCGAGGTGAAGCACAATGGATTGATTGATCATTAAAATAAACTTGCTCTGATTGATCATTAAAATGAACATGCTCTGAAAATGGTGTGCTTGTAGATCTGCTATTTTATCTACAGTATGTTTGTGCGACAGTCCTGTATGATGAAGCAGGGCTTTACTTTACGTAATAACGTACACGTTTGAAACTTCTGCCCGACAGTGATGATATATAGATATATACTGTATATAGCCTACCTACGTTCCCCTGACCCCTTCATGTTTCTACAGCGTGGGCCCACCCAATCACAATGAAATGAGAGCTAGTAAACTCTGGGGGCTGTAAACTGTTACAGCTCTTTTAACTGCTGGGCAAGTCACTGGCTTTAACTACAAGCCAAAGAGTTGAGATACGTTCTTTCCCCTCCCTTGTCAGGTGTGTGTGTGTGTGTGTGTGTGTGTGCGTGCGTGCGTGCGTGCGTGCGTGCGTGCGTGCGTGCGTGCGTGCGTGCGTGCGTGCGTGTGTGTGTGCGTGTGTGTGTGTGTCTGTGTGTCTGTCACATATTCTGAATGGCTGCTATGTATATACATTGCTAGGCACGACATGTAGAATTGTTGAGTTAAATTAAGGACATAAGTTCATATGTTTCATCATCTGCCAAAATGTGTAAGCACTCTTGTGTTCCAACTATCATCATGTTCATGTGCAATAATGAAAATGATGCCTTTTCAAATGTCACCAGATGTAGTTGTTGTTGATGAGGACGGTAGAGAAGTGACCATTATGGAAATGCATGTACATTTGACCACAGTCTGGAAGAGGCATTCCATCCTTACCAAGGTGCTTAAGTACCAGCGTCTTAAGGATGCTACAGCTTGGTTACAAATGAAAACTGGTTGTGTTCATATTTGGAAGTAATGTCCATAAATCAGTTGTGAGAGGCCTGCAGATTGCAGGAATGCCCAAGCCAAGAGCTAATAATAAAGCATTGGCAAAATTCTGTTCAGTGTCTGTGATAATTGGCGGAGAGGAGATGCATTCTTGATCTGTTTCATGAAATGCTTGCTGTTGAGTTTCCCAAGTTTGTGCATCTACTATTGTTTGTGTTATTTAAGATGCCATAATACAAAGTGGGTACTGTACTTTTTTCTATTGCAAACTTCTAATAAATTCTTCAATCAATTCAATCAATCAATCAGTGACAGGCAAAGATAATTTCCTATGCTACTATATACAAGACTTTACTTGACCACCTGAGCAGGAATTTATTTAAAAAGATGCAGTGCACACAAAACAGCTCACCACAAAACTGCAAGTCAGACAAACTCAGTATCAGTAATACTGACCATTATATTGACAATGATGCTGACATGATACTGACCATGACTGACCATGACACTGACCATGATACTGACTATGATTACCAAATCATAGACATCTGGAATGTGACCCAGATCACAATGGTTCTTGAAAGACTTTAAAAGCCAAAACGGTTGGAAACCGCTGGATTAATCTCGAACCATAAAAGCGTGTTATATTACCTATGTTGTTTTTGTACCCAAATGTTGTAAAGTTGTAATATGAACATTTAGCATAAAACGTTTTGTACAGACAATAGACCTAGACATACCAGTGAGAAAGAGAGAGTGCATTTTTATCCCATTCTGTCCCACGGGACACACCCGTGTTGGCAGTAGGGGATGTTTTGGTCCTCTGGTAGTGGACCTCAGTGGATGACTGCAGATTCCAGGCATAGCAGCAGTCGTACAAGTTATATAAAAGTCAATGGAATAAGGCAGGAGACATCTGCCAAGCAGCGTTAGTCATCCCCACACACACACACACACACACACACACACACACACACACACACACACACACACAGAGAGAGAGATGTCCTACTCTGGGCGGTAGATTTGGATGTGTCACTAGATGGGGGAAGCAGAGTAATAAATTGGCGGCACAACAACTGTGTCTGCATTTGATACAGGTCACTGGCGTGAGAACATGTAGGAAAGATTACCCACCCAGTCCTCTCTCACGAACAAAGAGCTGTTTATATGTTTTGAAAGACCTCGCCCCCCCTCACTCCCTTTCTACCTTAACCTCTTAAACCCTCTTCTAGACTTAGTAAACTACACCTGGGTTGTCTCTGTAGGCCAGGGGTCTGTTTTCAGTCCAAGGACCCCTTAGTTGAGAGAGAGATGAGGCGGGGAGCCCCACAGCCTGTTAAATAGATTCCATATAGTTTCATAGTTTGACAGCACAATCATCAGTGTATTTTGGATTCATGTCAATTTGTGTTTTCAGATATTTAACCACTTGTATTGTCAATACTTAATGAACTTGACCTTTCACTCTGTACTTAGTCTGCTCTTTTTCCCCTCAAAACTAAACCCCTTTGCCTAAAATAGCTGAACTACAAGCTCACAACGCCTAGCTGCGCGAGGTGTTGTGAGCTTGTAGATCTGCTATTTTTGGCTAAAGTTCTCAGGGAAAAAAAAGTTTCTATCACACAAAGATTTGGAGGACCTCCTGTAGTAACTCTGAGGACCCCCTAGCGGTCCCGGACCCCCTGTTGAAGACCTCTGCTGTAGGTTACTTCAAGTACTTGGACCGCTGTTTTCCGTCTACGGAAAGTACAAAACTATTGGAATAGAATTTTGTTGAACAGCCAAGGAATAAAATAGGGCTTCAATGTTACATTGTCAAATACTTGCAGTGTAGCAAAAAAGTAGCCTACAATATATTCCCTTCAGATTTATAGCGGAGTGTAAAATGGAAATACTCAAAAGTATAGGGTGCCATTCACACTGAGCACTATAAGATAACTATAACTATTTTGCATAAAGTGAATGGCAAATCGAGTGGCAAAGTGAGTGGCAAAGTGAGTTTAACGTTGTTTAATGCAATCAGATAGGACTTTTCTGTTTGAATGTATGGGCTGTCAAGGCCAGAAAGTAGTTTTTTTTGCCACTCAGTAGGCGTTCCCACATAACTTCCGGGTATGATGATGATGTCACGTGCATACCCTCTATAACGTTCATCATTGTATTCTTTTACACTGCCATCCACTTGACTTGACAATTTTTAATCTATATCTTTTATACAGTAGTTATAGTGATCAGTGGCCCTTAAAGGAGTAGTTCACCCCCAAAATGACTTTTTTCTATTGATTACTCACGCCATGGAGACTTGAGTTCAATAATATTTTTTTGTTGCATTCCTGAGACAAAAATGTGATTGCAAGAAATGTACCCCCATGGCGTGACGTGAGTAATCAATAGAAGAAAAGTCATTTTGGGGGTGAACTACTCCTTTAATAAGTAAAAGTACCTCAAAATTGTAGGCTACTTTACACCACTGTAGGTCCTTTCCCAGTAACCTATGCAGTTTGCTCTCCCTCTCTGCCCTCTCTCTCCCCCACCTCCATTTACATGTGGTTTCACTCAACAACTACTCCTCTCTTGATTCTTGTCTTTCATCCGTTCCTCCATCCATCCCTAATTTCCTCCTCCTCCTGTGTCCTCTCAGCCTCTCACCCTTTTGATATTTCCTGTGAGAGGACGTTGCCCAGGTCATAAATATTGCTCCCGAATTGCTCACTAGTTCCTATAAACAGACACATGCCAACTGACTTACTAAACCTGTCCATCCAGCCCACAGCGACCTAATCCAGTGGTTCTCAACCTTTTCAAGCAGCGACCCCCATAATAATCATATTTTTACTGGGGACCCCCACCCACCCAGACCCTACAAGCACTAAGAGTTGAGGAATTACATTTTGTATAACACGGTTCTATTGTGAAAATAGCAGATCTACATGCTCAGAGCAACAGCAGCGAGAATTAAACACAGGACAGGTGCAGGTAAGACTCGAGAGTCGAGAACCAAATCAATGAAGAAAAATAAAATAAAATGAAAAAGTTACAATGTAGCCAACAACACGTTACAACGCATTCGAGCCCCGATCCCGACAATCTTTGCTGCATGTCACTCCCCATCTCTCTCCCCATTTCCTGTCAGCCTACTGTCTATCCCTCTCAATAAAGGCATAAAAAAGATACAAAAAAATCTAATAACCCCCTAAAAACAATTAAGCACAGATTGAGCTTATCGCCGTTGTCGGGTGGAAACCTTGTATGTCTAAAACCGTTTGTTTTGTATTTATCATCTTAAAAATGATTTAGGCGTTTTGTGCTTGTAGCTAGATCTTCTGTTTTCACTACTTTTGTGCAACAGCCTTGTATGGCTTTACTTTGCAAAAAAAATTACAAATTTGAAACTTGGAGATACAAGGTTTCTACCCGACAGTGACGTTATATAGGCATCAGTGGCCCTTATAACACTTGTTGCACTGAATCAGTGCAACAAGTGTTATAAGGGTTTCTCTTCCTGCTAACCTCGTTGAACTCAGTCAGCCATGCGTGCCCCACCAGAGAGCACCCCTACTTCCTCTTGCCCTCCTTCGCCCCCCCTGGAGCGATGGATCTGGGTCAGTGGCTGTTTTGGGGGATCGAGGTTGGGCCTCCGAGGTCAACATGGATGGATGGCTGGACGTCTTGAACTTGTCGTTCTGTCAGAGACGAGGAGGAGGAGAGCAGAGGAGAACAGGAGAAGAGAGGACAGGAAAAGCCAGGGGAGGCAGTTGGGTGAGAAGAGGCGCCGAGAATGCAAACAAGAGACGCAGGATATTAGCGTAAGGTGAGAACACAAGGAAGACACGTGTGTGTGTGTGTGTGTGTGTGTGTGTGTGTGTGTGTGTGTGTGTGTGTGTGTGTGTGTCCGTGCGTGCACACACGCGCGCAAGTGAGAGTGTGTACACCTGCTTTTGTGCACGTGTATCACCTTTTTAGCTGAAAATAAACAAGGGATCATATTTAACCACTTAAACCCTATACACTTCAGTTGACCGGGGGGGTCCCCCAGGGGTCAACGCTTGGGCCCTTCCCCCTTTTTTTCCCCCTATACCACCGAATCTACAAGCTCACGCCGCAGCACGTTGCAACACATATGTGAGCTTGTAGATCTATAGCTATTCGTGCTGAACCATTCGCCGTATTATGACATACACCCAGAATAGGGTATACGTTTAGGGTTGGTGTTGTTGATATTGCATGACAGTGAAGGAACGCAGAGCAGCAGGCAGCGGATGTGTACGATATTGTGAGAAGAGATGGAGATGGAGGGGGGGGGGGGGGGGGGGTCTATTTAGATGGTGACGGATACTGAGCCAGAGCTGGGTTACACTGGGAGGTGTGTTTCGAAACGCAGCCCAGTGACGCATTGGGTTATGGTAAGAATCCAACTGGCTGAGTTGACCCATTAAAAACCCAGGAAAGCATCAGATTCATCTTAGATTTTTTGCTGTACACATAATAAAGCTGCGACATACGGTTTTCAGAAAACTCTTAGGATTGTGGAACAGTGTTTTGGAACAGCGGTTCTCAAATATAGCAGACGTACAAGCTCGCAGCACGCCAATTTTCGAAGATATTTCAAAACATCTTGAAAGTGTAACACAGATCTTCTCTTCTGGGGGGTCCATGGCCAAATACACATCATTTTGGGGGTCCTTGGCACAAGAAGTTTGAGAACTGCTGATTTAGAAGACATTTGTAGAATCGGCCTCTATCTTAATGGGTTAAAGGCTAAAGCTGTACTGCCCTACAAAGGCAGAGTGCAGTAACTACGTTTTGGGACACACCGACTTATTTGTGTCGCCCAACGGTCAAATTAGCCTTCTTGATATTGGGGGATGAACAATTACCTCAAGAACAGATGTACAATCAGTGTAATATCACTTTTATATCTTTATCTCATTTGGCTGATAAGCTGTAACACTTTTAAACCCATTTTTTTGTGAAATTCGAAAACGTAGTTTCTGTACTCTGCCTTTGTAGGGCAGTGTAGTCGAGTGAGAAAGCACCTGTTCATATGCACTGTGCACACACACACATGCGCATAATCCTACATTATACGCATGCATAACCCCCGTACAAATGCACACATATACATTCACAAACACACAATGCATGCACACACACACAAACCTACAGTACATGCACAAATGCATGCACCCACCAGTCAGTGCATGCATGCAACACGTCTCCTCTCCACATCACTTGTGGGAGAACGGGGGCAGGGTGAGGGTCAGCTCCTGGCATGCAGTTATTGATGGGCTCGTAACCCTTAGCTCTTCCCAATGATGACATCCATTGGCAGTGTGCGTCATGCCTTGGCCCCCTACCAGGGCTGAAAGGGGACACTGTCTCCTCAGGACGGTAACCGTACCCCATGTGTCTCAGCTTTGCCTCCCTTCTGGGGGCCAGATCTTACTGGCCCCTGTTCCTCTCCCTCGGATGAACTGGAGCTCTCTGTCTGCAGGAGGACGCCAGTTGGCTTTGTTGTCCAGGAGGAACGAAGAAGAGCATTGACTGTTTAAAACGTGTTGACTCGAAATGACGCGGGTTCCGAGCCAGCGTTATGGCGTTGTTGGGTCCTATTAAACAAGCACAAACGCAAAGGCTTTCACAAAAGGTACAGACAGGCACGTGTGTGACACACAAAGAGTCAAATGAACACATGCACGTGTGCATGTACATGCACACGCGCACACACACACTAGTTAAATGGAATGTTTTTGTTGCCGAGACGGTCCCCAAAACACACACAACATCCCATTCCTGCCACTTTCTCCTCCCCTCCCTCCCTCTCTCTCTCTCCTATAATCTCACTCCCAAAAACCTCTCCTCCCCCTCCTCCCTTTCTCCCCTCTCTCTCTCTCTCCCCCACCCTCCCTTTCACCTCTCCTCTCCTGCTCTGCTCTCCCTCCTGCCCTCCCTTCCAGATTGTATAAATAACTGTGAGCCGGTGGGGAAGGGCTCAGTGTTACAGACCTGGAGGACCTGACCAAAAGGACACAGAAGAATTAAGACACTAGCCAGCACCTGAGAGACAGAGGAGCCATAAAACATAGGTGACAAGAAGAAGAAGAGGGGATTAAAGAGTCGGGGGCCAGAGCTTTGACCTTGTGACACCTGCACCGAGAAGAACAAAGAGGAAGGGCAACAGGAGTCTTCAGAGAGAGAGAGGGAGAGAAACAAAGTCTCCGGATAGATTGGCAACCTTTTCCCTGTGCGTATAGTGAGTGGTGACTGTGAGTTTTTGGGAAGGATCTTCTCCGGCCATGTTCCTCCTGCTGTCCGCGTGTTTGTGTGCCCTCTTTCTGGGGGGCACGGCGCAGGACCGCGCCGCCCTGTGGAGGGGCAACGACCGCAGCGGGCGATGCCAGTACACCTTCGTGGTGCCCAGCCCCAGCGAGGCCAGCTGCCCCCAGGCCCCCACAGCCGCCGGAGGCCCCGAGGTGGAGAGTCTGAAAGCTCGCCTCGGTCTGCTGGAGGTGCTGGTGTCCAGGCTGACCGGAGCCGGCGGCGATCAGACAGGGGGTCCTCAGACAGGGGGTCCTCAGACAGGGGCTCCTCCTAGAGGCGGCGGTGGTGGAGGGTCTCAGCCCGGGCTCCAGGAGGCTCTGAACCGGGCGGTGGGAGAGAGGAACCTGCTGCAGGGGGAGAAAGAGCGCCTGGAGAGGGAGGTGCAGGGGCTGCAGCGCCGGCTGGAGGAGATGAGGAGGGAGACGGAGAGGCTGAGGAACAAGCCCTGTCCACCCCAGGTGCAACCACCGCCGCCGCCACCCAGCCCCCCGCGGCAGGACGCCAGCCTGAGCAGACCCGCTGGAGGTAAGAGATTATAGGGGCCCTAGTTTCGTCCATGCCTCCTATTTTGAAAAACATTTTTAAATGTTTCAAATAGCTGATCAACAAGCTTATGTTTTGATGTAGATCAGCTATTTGAAGTATTTTTATATCGTCGTTGTCGGGTGGAAACCTCGTATCTCCAAGTTTCAAATGTGTACGTTCTTTCGCAAAGTAAAGCCCTGCTTCATCATACAAGGCTGTGACACAAAAGTAGAGAAAACAGCAGATCTACAAGCACACAACGCCTCGCGGTGCGAGGCGTTGTGTGCTTGCAGATCGGCTGTTTTCACTAGTTTAAGTCATTTTTAAAATGATAAATGCAAAACTAACGGTTTTGGACATACAAGGTTTTCATCGGACAACGACGATATGTTTTTCAAAATAGTAAAAAAAGGCAAACAAGTTTAGGGGTAAGGGGTAAGGCATGGACGAAATATGTATCTCTGGATGTTTTGTATGGGTCATTCTGCTTGTCAGTGAGTGAGGGGTGGAGGGAGGGAATAGGGAAAGGGAGAATGACTGTGTAACTGTGGGGCATGTATCTGCTGTACACCTGTTTCTCAAATAATAATACACCAAGCAACCTTTAATATGATTCAAAATGTATAAAAAGCACCCTTTCCCTATCCAAATATAATATTTGCATTTCCACCGTACATTCATGATTCAAGATTTGTCTTATAATTTAGATCTCAGAGACCTGTAGTGTAAGGGTCCATTTGGACCTCTACAGTTATTGACTGTGTACAGTACATGCTCTTGGTCTTCTTGCCTATACACTGAGGTTGACAGAGATGTGTGTTTGTGTTGAAAGACTAATGGGTTCATTTCAACACAGATACAACGCAAACACTTCATCCTTGTGTGGAATGTTAAGGCACATGTAAAGGCACACAACATGCTGGGGGCAAGCACAAGTGTATGGGGATTCCGTGTGTGTGTGTGTGTGTGTGTGTGTGTGTGTGTGTGTGTGTGTGTGTGTGTGTGTGTGTGTGTGTGTGTGTGTGTGTGTGTGTGTGTGTGTGTGTGTGTGTGTGTGCGCGTCAGTGAGGTTCTTCCTACTGAATATGATTGGGAGCAACAGTGGGGACAAAGGTCGGGTTTATGCTGCCACTATATCTGCCTGCCTTTGTGGTGGAGATGGAGCTATTAGAGTGTATGTGTGTGTGTGTGTGTGTGTGTGTGTGTGTGTGTGTGTGTGTGTGTGTGTGTGTGTGTGTGTGTGTGTGTGCGCGCGCGTGCACGCCATGTGTGCATGTGTGCATGTGTTTATGTACGTATAAGTTGGCGTGCATTTTGGAGGCCACGCGAGTTTGCGGAGGGTCTCGGTTCGGGTTTCCGCTCCCCTCTCTCTCTCTCTCTGTCTGTTTTTAGGGGGTGAGGCTGGGCGAGCCGGAGAGGGCAGGATCAGTATTTATGACCTGGTTCTGCTGCTTTATGACTGGTGTTTCCCTCCGCATGGCGAGGAGGGTGTGAGGAATTGCTGGGGGTGGGGGTGGGGTAGGGGTGGGTTGGCGTGGCTGAAACGTGAGGCCAGACTTCGGGGATAGAGGGTCTCCGTGTCCGGACTCACATCGGGGCTTTTTGTGACGCCGGACACTGTCTCTCTCTCTCTCTCACACACACACACACACACACACACACACGTGTGTCAGGATTGATGGGTCGATGGGGTACCGGCAGGGCAGGGCAGGGCAGGGCAGGGGGGGCACTCTATTTGAGTGCATGGATTAGAGGGTGCCTTTGTGCTGAGTTTAGGAAGGCTCATTTCTGGTATTTTGTGTGTTTGCGTTGACTGAACAGCGCTTACACACACTCTCCTATTCATCCACTGTCTTGTCTTGTTCACCAAGCCTGGGTCTCCATCCTCTTCAGCTTCTGTTTGCTATCCCTTCCCTTCTCTGTGTGTGCAGCCTGTAAAAGCTGAGATTGCTAACTGCCATAAATCCTTCCGTCCCAAGCTCCCCGTTCCCCTCTCTCTCTCTCCCAGTAGGAGTCTATATATATATTTCCCTTCATACTGCAGGTTATCTGCTTAGCTCCTCATGTTAGCACCTGAATCCTAAAACACACAGAGAGGCCCCCCCTGGAGAGCCCAGCAGCACACGGAGAATAGATCACCGCCAGCGGAAGGAACGCATTACCAGGAGCGGCCCGGGAGTCCAAAGCAAAAACCATTTGGGCAAACATAACTTTACTGTGGAATTGTGTATGTGTGTGTGTGTGTGTGTGTGTGTGTGTGTGTGTGTGTGTGTGTGTGTGTGTGTGTGTGTGTGTGTGTGTGTGCGTGCCTATGTGCAAGGTGTTGAAAGTGCCCTGCAGTCAGTCAAAAACATCTCTTTGCTCCATCAACAGAAGGCGAGGCAACGAAGCATAAATCTCTCCTCCTCAGCTGGATATGTGACATTTAAGGGGGAGCTTATTTTTATATTCCTTAATGGTTATCGCGTATAGAAGTGGTGACAGTGTTTAGTGTAGCAAATGCTAATCTCAAAATATACGAGTCACTTACAATGCAACCCGTGATTTATGACTACGGGGAACAAATATAGAACGCGCAGCACAAACGCTCAGTGGCTGTGCTGTGCAGAAAAGGAGCCTGGCCGTGGTTAAGCCTCCTTCCTTATTAAGGCCAAACGACCGTGTGGCCGAATCAGAGCTAACAGCTCTCTTGACCTGTGATTATGGGGGTTGAGCAGGCCTCGGAGTGACCAGGGGAGTTAAGGCCAAACCGGTTGGGCCTCGCTCCTATAGCTTGTTTGGATTCTTGGTGTTCTGCCTGTTTATAGCCCTGATGTCCACCACACACACACACACACACACACACACACACACACACACACACACACACACACACACACACACACACACACACACACACACACACACACACACACACACACACACACACACACACACTCATACACAAGACAAGACGGTGAGGAATGTGAGTGTGACACATTGGCCTGTGATGATGAATGGCAGTGTCCTGTGGGAGCTGCTGTGTAGCTGACAAGTAGTCAGGCATGATGACCTCCCCTCGCAAAGACTCCTCCATTAACCCCGCGAGAACTGAGGTCCGTTCTACAGAGACTCCTCCATTAACCCCGCGAGAACTGAGGTCCGTTCTACAAAGACTCCTCCATTAACCCAGAGAGAACTGAGGTCCGTTCTACAAAGACTCCTCCATTAACCCAGTGAGAACTGAGGTCCGTTCTACAAAGACTCCTCCATTAACCCAGAGAGAACTGAGGTCCGTTCTACAAAGACTCCTCCATTAACCCAGAGAGAACTGAGGTCCGTTCTACAAAGACTCCTCCATTAACCCAGAGAGAACTGAGGTCCGTTCTACAAAGACTCCTCCATTAACCCAGAGAGAACTGAGGTCCGTTCTACAAAGACTCCTCCATTAACCCAGAGAGAACTGAGGTCCGTTCTACAAAGACTCCTCCATTAACCCAGAGAGAACTGAGGTCCGTTCTACAAAGACTCCTCCATTAACCCAGTGAGTACTGAGGTCCGTTCTACAAAGACTCCTCCATTAACCCAGTGAGAACTGAGGTCCGTTCTACAAAGACTCCTCCATTAACCCAGAGAGAACTGAGGTCCGTTCTACAAAGACTCCTCCATTAACCCAGTGAGTACTGAGGTCCGTTCTACAAAGACTCCTCCATTAACCCAGTGAGGAGGGACATGGAGAGAATGTTAGAGAGGCAGGGGCTTTTTGATGGAAAATATCGAAAAGCCGACCTCCAAGCTCACAACGCGTCGCGCTGAGCTTGGAGGTTGGCTATTTTCGGAGCTTGATACCATACTGAACTAGGCATGATCAAGATGAGTCATTCAAGTTCAGGAGAGTTTGGACAAGGCAATTCTCTTGAATGCTGCCTTCAGGTATGGCATGGAAGGAGGGCATTTGCATTTCTTTCACCATAAAAGTAGCCCCCTTTGATGTCTATGTGTGCACGTGCCTGCCATGAGAACTGAAGTCCATTCTCTCACAGACGGAAAACACAAAACGTCGGTGGCATATTATAGGTGTGGCTTGTTGCATATTTGCATCTCCAAATACTTTACATCATTTGAAGACGTTTTCCACTGGCCGACCGTTCGCCTCCAAAACCGCTAGCATTCCTCAAACCGTCCACGGCTGCATCCAACAACATCCTCAGCATCACGCGATCCCTGTGCTGTTGTCCGTCCGGTCGAGGGAGGATCCAAACATGGGGCGTCCAGATGCTAGTGTTCAATGTGTTCTCATTAGGGGTCATTATGAGTCACTCATCACTCACTGGGACTGCAGGCCCCATACACGTGCGCACGCAGGCACATGTTTGTATAAATAGTGTACACACACACGCACGCACGCACGCACGCACGCACGCACGCACGCACACACACACACACACACACACACACACACACACACACACACACACACACACACACACACACACACACACACACACACACACACACACACACACACACACACACACACACACACACTTTGTATCCACTTGCAGCTCTCTTATAAACACATTACTGTATCGTCAAGCCTCAGGGGTAGCAGACATTCCCTGTGTCTTGCTGCCAGCACACTTTGAACGTTTGACATCAAACATGCCACACAGAAATGGTTTCAGGATGAGCCCCGAACCGAAGAGGGATAAAGTAAAGGAGGGGGGAGAGAGAGAGAGAGAGAGGATTAAGGATAATGGAGAGAGCAGGAAGAGAGGGGGAGAGAGGGAGATGGAAGTTGGGAGAAGAGCAGCAGCAGAGGGGAAAAATGAGTGAGTGGGACAGCATTTACTGGGGTCGCTTCCAATTGAGCTGCTGTGTCCAGTATGACTGATAGCTGGCAGTGGCATGGGGCATCACAGGGGTCCTGGAGGGAGACTACAGTGTCGTGTGTGTGTGTGTGTGTGTGTGTGTGTGTGTGTGTGTGTGTGTGTGTGTGTGTGTGCGCGCGTGCGTGCGTGCGTGCGTGCAAGTGTGCTCACATGCATGCGTAAAAAGTCCAAAATGTTTTTGACTCTTACAATTTTTATCCCACGATTTTGTAACCCATTTTCACTCAGTGCCAATTGCCTATGTAATCCTGGGCTCTGCTCTCCCTCTTCCGCGCCTGGGGAGACAGCGGACTGACCTCATGCTTCCTTCAATGCATGGGTAGTCCAAGTTGTTTCTTTTCACTTGACGGGGGGGATTTTCCCTGGGATGGACGTAGCACATGGAAGGAACACGTCATTCCAACCAGTTCCTTTTCCCTCCATCAGGCGCCCCGGCTGGCCAGGGGGAGGCATTATTGAGACCAGGATTACTGCATGTTTTTGTGAGGGTATCAACCCTAGGAGACACGGGGAGAACATGCAAACTCCACACCGAAAGGCCCTATCGCCAACCCCCCATCAAAATGTACTAAGTACTAGAAGTAAAAGTAGTCATTGTGCAGAATGTCCCGTTTCACAAGTTCAAAATGTATACAAATCTTTTAAAAATAGCAGATCTACAGTGCAAGCTCACAGTGCATCGTGCACATTGTGAGGTTGTGGATCGGCTATTTTCAAATAGCCTAAATACTGTATATATAGACCTGGTTATTGTATGTTTAGTAATACAATTTTAGATCTAAAAACTAGTAACTAAAGTTTTCAAATAACTGTAGCGGTGTAAAAGTTACTTACCACCACTGGTGTGTGTGTGTGTGTGTGTGTGTGTGTGTGTGTGTGTGTGTGTGTGTGTGTGTGTGTGTGTGTGTGTGTGCGTGCGTGCGTGCGTGCGTGCGTGCGTGCGTGCGTGCGTGCGTGCGTGCGTGCGTGCAGGGGCGTCACAAGGGGTAGGAAAGTGGGACTGAGTTACCAGGGCCCAAGGTGGAGGGGCCCTAGTAACTTTAGCTATTGAAAAATAGCAGATATACAAGCTTACAGCGCGGCACTCTGCGAGCTTGTAGATCTGCTATTTTTGAAAAGTCGTGAAAATGTGCGCAAATCTTTGAAAATATGTATTTTTTAAGTCAACATTTGTAACTCAAATTTTGCTTCTGGGGGTCCCTGGAACTAAATATTTTGAGATGGGGGTCTGTGGCCAAATACATATACATCTTCAGGGTCCTTCATATGAAAACGTTTGAGCACCACTGACTTGCGCACATTTTCACGATTTTTCCAAAAATAGCAGATCTACAAGCTTGCAGCGCGGCACTCGGTGCCGCGCTGTGAGCTTGTATATCTGCTATTTTTCAATAGTTAACATTCATGGGGGGCCCACAGTGAATCCTTGTACCCAGGGCCCAGAATTTGATGTGACGCGCCTGTGTGCGTGTTGTGTATGTTGCGGTGAGCCGCCCTACCGCCCGTCTGACTCCATAGCAGCTGGGAATCCGCTCAGAGGTGTTTGTTTCCTGCATGCTGCCTGTCACACAGTAAAACGCTCTGTATTAATTTAACTCCAAAGACTAGTAGATACAAATGGTCCTGAACATTTGTACACTCTTCAGAGTTTAAATGATGATCTTTACCGTGCACATTCCCTGCTGTCAGTAGTGTCATCATCATACCCCCCTATGGGGCTCATTCAAATAAAGTTCACACGCTAAATATTGTTTTCCTAAATTCACACAGACGTCATCTGCTTAAACTCTGGTATTCCTATGTAGATGGATGTGTAAGGCAAAGGCAAGGTAAGTTTATAGCACATTTCAACAAAAAGGCCATTAAAAGTGCTTTAAAGGCCATTCCCACGGGCAAGATAAAGATAAAAAATATCTTTCTCAATTGAAGTGGATGGTAGCATCCAGTGTGGACACTATACCATCCACTTCAATTGAGAACCATATTTTTATTTATTTTTTATTTTCTTTATCTTGCCTGGTGGGAATGCCTAGTGGGAATTTACACAGAGCTTTAGAGCATAAAAGAGTACAAAAGAAACACATTATGAAATTATATTCAATTTAAGGTTTTTAGGTTTTTTCAGAACTTTGATTATATTGTGTTTTTTCTAGATAGATATCCATTTGCATTTGTTATATTGTTGATGATGTACTGACATATTATCTTGTTTATTATTGTGATGTTATCTGCTTATTGTAAGTCGCTTTGGATTAAAAGCGTCTGCTAAATGCCTAAACTGTAAACTGTAAACTGTAAGATCTAAGGCACATTAAAGGCAGAGGCAAACAGAAAAATATTCAGCTTTGGTTTAAAATAACACTGATAGTTGGCCCGAGTCGCCGGCGTGGTGGTTTGGGCACCCTAGGCTGCAATGCCAGCCTGAAAAAGAAAGAACTCGCGCAAACTGTCTAATATAGGCCTATATATATATATTAGGGCTGCACAATATATCGTTATTGTATCGTCATCGAGGTATGACCATGCACAATATCAGTATCGCGAAAGGCGAATCGCGAAAGAAATGATATGAAGTTGTGTCCATATGGTGCAGCCCTAATATATATATATATATATATATATATATATATATATACACATTCTTTTTTTTAATGGGAATGTGATTAAAAGACGTCTGTTTGCATTTGCAAACAGTGTGTGTGTGAGATGTTTTTCTTTTTCAGTTCGTCGACCTTTGTTTGGTCTTCTCCTCGATGCACCTGTCGCCTTTGTAGGTGTGCAAAAGACTTGCTTTTCATGCAATGCCAGCCTGACAGCGTGTCGCGGGTTCAAATCCCTATGACCTTCGCTGCGTGTCACTCCCCATCTCTCTCCCCATTTCCTGTCAGTCAGTATACTGTCCTATATATCAATAATAGCATAAAATCCCAAAAATAAATCTTAAAAAAAAGGAGAACAAGAACTGATAGTTGCAGCAGACTTGCTGTTTTATAGGAGTTTGTTCTAGATTATGTGATGCATAAAAACCGAACGTTAGTTTTGACTCGGGGGGACGTAAAACAGACCCGTCTCAGTCTCCCAGACGACCTGAGAGGTCTGGAAGGTCCATAATGTAGCAGAAGATAATAAATGTATTTTGGCTCTAAAACCATTCAGTGCTTTATAAAGCAACGTACAGCACAGTATTATTTTGAAATCAAGTCTTTGGTACACAGGAAGCCATGTGTAAAGAACTGAGAACTGGAGTGATGTGATTCACTTTCTTGGTTGTGGAGAGGACATGTGCAGACTGCAGAAGCATTCTGAATAAAATGCAACTGTTAAAGTCTAGCATGTACCTGCTCAACATCTTTAGGACCGTAATGGCATCTAGTTAAGATAAATGACTTACTTGTTAAGAATGTTATTTAGATAGCATGCTGTTTGGACAGATGCTAGGTTCAATGTTTATCCTAGTTTCTTTGAGGCACTGCATTGCTCCATTTGCACTCTTGTGCGACTGAACCCTGTTGTTTGTTGATTAGGTTCATGCTTATTACTCTGTTTACTCCGATGTCATACTTGTAAGCATCTGCTAAATGCCTACATTGTAAATTGTAAACTGAAACTGACATGGGTAGCAAGTCATGTTGTCACAGTATGCACAGCATGACAACATACTTTACTTCTTCCCGCTCTTTCCTGTTTAAAGTCTTCATCAAGCGGCTGCATGTGCCTTGGACTGTGCCAAGTCTACCTGGTCTAAAGGCGATAGACATGACCAGGTCAGTGTGAGAATAGAAATCTTGTACCAGTCGTCTGACTGTGTCCCCTTTATGCCCATATATTGAGATCTCTCTTTTATGCCCACATATAGAGTTCCGTTGTCAGTCATGCCCAAATATGAAGTCCAGGCCAGGCTACGATGTCCGCACTATGACATCATATTGATGACATCAGGGCACTCCATATATGGGAATTTGCAGACTTAGTGATATCTTTGGACAACCCCAAATCTTCACTCCCTCGGGTTATCAGCAATATGCACACCAAGTCTGAAGTTGATTGGTTCATGTGGGGGACACACGCTTGCTTGCTTGCTCACTCACTCACACAGATTTGAGAAAATATGGACGTGGACTGGAAGGTGTACAGGTGTGTCAATCTCATTGTCTTGTCCGTGTTCCCTTTTATGCCCACGTATGATGGAAATCCCTGATGCCATGTCGTCTCAGTACTGAGGTCATACTGTAGACTGTGGTCTCCAAACACGATTGTATAATATGATTTTAAGGGTACCGCACTAAATACTCTAACAATGGGTACAACAGGCATTGCCTGCTTAGTTTTTGCCAGACCCATGAAATGGGTAGGCCTACATAAGCAAATGTCGGTCCGGGTTTTCTATATAAAGGGTATATATGATGATGACATGATGATGACATGCCTACAAAAGGCATGATGTCATACATGATGATGACAGACAAGGGGTCTGGCACAACCAGGTTGACCTGGTCTAGTTTAAAAGGACAGAGTGCCAGCAGGCCATTTCAGATACACTCCCGCTTTACTGTTGTTGGAGATATGGACAGAAACGTCTCCTCATATTGAGACACTGTATTTGTTACCATGGGTACCATCACAAAGTAGACTACACAGATTTGTTTTCACAGAAACTGTGTGAAATAAAGTGTCTCAGTGATAAGGATACGATAAGGATTCTTTCTCACACGTGTCAACTTTCCGTTGTTCTCAACAGACAGCATTCTGTTGTTTTTGGGTCCAGTGTGAGTTCACAAACAGAATGTGATAACCAGAACGTCCTCTCCTTGGTCTGCTCTGCAGAGGAAAAACCTTTCTGCCAAAGCTTACTTTTATCTAATCAGTTGGAGTCTCCTCCCATTAGTTCTCTTTGTTCCTTCGGTTTGCAATGTCTGGACCTGATGATAACTGATTGACCACTTACTCTCTAGAATGAACAACCTTCAACCTTTACATCTTCAGCTCTGTTGTCTTCATCTCGCTTCTGCATGTCTTGATTTATTCTGTTCTGCAGAAACCTTTGTGACAAAACCTTTAGGAGTTCATCTTTCTCCATCTGGTAGTGACTTGTCTTCCAAACATCGAGGAGCTCCTGCAGGGCGGTGCCTATCTCTTTGCCTGAAGTGATGCCTATCTTCTTCAGATCGTGGCCGCCAACAGGGAAGTGTGGTTTGGACCATTTGCAGAGCTCTGCCAGCAGCAGGTCCTCCCCTTGATACTTGAGCAGCTCGCACACTTTACTCTCAGAGTCCACATCCCGACTATCGATGATGAAGTCAGTGAAGGGTTTGAGGCTGTCAGGGTAATCCTGGCTCGCGTGAAGCTCTTGTCTGTGTTTTATGAGGAAGAGAGCCAGATTCTTCTCCTTGTTGGAAACCTTCAGACGCATGTCCATTACGTCCTCTACCTCCGCCGAGCAGTGGAAAAGAGCGGCCAGGACCGTCATGGGTTTAGGTGAGTGGTCCTTGGCACGCTGCCACACCCGTTTCAACTCGTCAATGTCACCATGTGGCGGTAAACCGATGTATTGGGCCAATCCCAGATCATACATGACCTCCACAAGATGAGCAGCGTGGCTCCCAACCACAATCAGCTTGAGTTCTTTCCAAATACGCTCTCCTGATACACCTGCTAGGCCATGGGCGTTCTCCCTGATGGCCTGCAGTGTCTCAGGGTCATGGTCACCTGGATCCAAGGCCACTCTGCCATAGAACCTGAAATACCGCAGTATTCTCAAGTAGTCCTCTTGGATCCTATGCTCAGCACTGCCAACAAACCGAACTTTACGGTTCTGCAGGTCTTCATATCCTTTGAAATAGTCATATACGGTTCCATCTAGCCCTAAGAACATAGAGTTGATGGTGAGGTCTCTCCGCTCAGCATCTTTCTGCCAGTCGGTGGTGAATTCTACCTCGGCATGTCGTCCATCCGTCTTAACATCCACTCGCAACGTGGTAACTTCAAAGTTCTCCTTGTGCAGTCTAGCTGTAATGGTCCCATGCTCCTCTCCTTTGTTGTTGATCATCCTGACCCCTGCTGTCTGGAACATGGTCTTCATCTGCTCTGGGGTGGCTGTGGTGGCAAAGTCCACATCCTCTGGCTGTCTCCCAGACAGGAGGTCCCTGACAGCACCCCCTGCTATCCTCAGCTCATGATGGTGCTTCTGAAACAGATCTGCAATGCCAGTCAGGCCATCTGTCAACAGGTACCGAAAACAACCGACCTCCAACCGCATGTTAGTGAGCCTTCTGAATCTCCAAACAGAACTTGACCTCATAGTCATACTCATACATTATTTATATATCCACAAACTCTCCCAAGTTGTTGCGTCATAGCTACAGCGTATTGTGATAATATCATGGTTGCTATGGTAGCAGAGATCAAACAATGACTTTTATTCCCGGCGTGGTTCCTCAGGGTGAGCCGTCTAGCAGTGTCTGTGTGTTTGTCCGTGTCTAAACTTGCAAACAAAGGAAGTAAATCTCTGCATAGCCACACAGACAGACAAACGCTCAATTAGACGGCTTACCCTCTGATACATAATTTAATATGTCCATGATTTTCATGTTACTATTTTGGTAACCGTTGTATAAAAGTAACAAGCCCAAAGAGGCTGTGGTTTAGAATGATATACAGTAACAGCTAAGACTTTCTCAAATAACTGTTAAAGTCAAACAGAAACAGAAAACATCTTGTTCATCTTTATTTATTTATAGTGCAACCCCAAAACCTTGGCACGTTACTCCTCCCACGGTTTTTGGCGGCACACGCGAGACTCATATGACGACAGGCGTCATTAGGAATGGAGTGGCCTCCATTTTGCTAAGCGATTTAGTATAAATATTTATATGTCCAAACAGTGATCAGGGGGACCCAGAACTGGACAGGGGCCCTTTAACAAAACTGAGATAACAGGTACAAATACTCTGCATCAGTGAAGCCCACAAATTGCAACACATTTATGTATTTATGGGATTTCTGACACCATAGTTGTATTTGTGAGACTTTGTATTATCTCTGTTAGGCTAAAGGTAAGAGGGGAGGTTATGTTTTTGTCCCTGTCTGTCCGTTTGTCTGTCAAGAACTAATCTCTGAAACAGCTGGACCAATCAGTTTAATTTAACGATCATCATCAATATTTAATATCAATGGCATTTTGTCAGGTGTGTGCTCTGAACAAAACACAAATAACTCAGCCTTATGTCACATTAGCAAATATAACCAGACGTGCAAGGTAAAAATACAATAAAATAGCCTTTCTTTACAATCTACAATTTAGGCATTTAGCAGAACAGATGCTCTTTATTTGTCTTCTATGTTGTCCTAGAAACTGGTTATCAGCAGAACAGTCCCTTCACCTTCTTCTTCTTTGGTTTCAAGGGGGAGCCTGACACAGGGTCTGCCTTCACCGGCACACTCTGTGGTTGCGTGCTGGTGGGCATCTGACCAGGACGATCCACGTCTCCACTCTGACCTCTGCCTCCATCGTCCGGCTCAGCGCTCACAGCCGACTCACCTGGAGAAGGGGTGCGGTCAACCTTTGTGTCCTCACCTGGAGAAGGGGTGCGGTCAACCTTTGTGTCCTCACCTGGAGAAGGGGTGCGGTCAACCTTTGTGTCCTCACCTGGAGAAGGGGTGCGGTCAACCTTTGTGTCCTCACCTGGAGAAGGGGTGCGGTCAACCTTTGTGTCCTCACCTGGAGAAAGGGTGCGGTCAACCTCTGTGTCCTCCTGGGTGGGAGGAGCCTGCAGGTCGCCGCTCTCCTCCGACAGCTTGCGTTTGCGCGTGCCATGGCTCACGACGGCCCCGTAGAGGGCCTGGAGGTCGCCCACCAACCCAAAACCAACCTGTTGCCCGGAACACAGCTCGGGAAGAGTCTGTGTAACAAAGTTCCCTCCGTGGCTTTGCTCATCAAAAAGCTCTGTCTGCAGGCGTGCTCTACTGAGCGTAGCTCCGTTCTCCTTGTAGTCCTGGATCTCAGCATCTTTCCTCAGCAGCAACCCGCCCATGTGCTCCACCTGCCCCTGTAGTAGCCTACTCATCAATAGCAAGGGGCGCACCAGCTGGCTGCACACCACTGTCACAGGGGCAGAGGTGCAGCGGAACTCCCAGTAGAACGGTAGGCCCGCCAGTTCGCTCTTCAGCTTGACGTCGAGGTGCCTGCCCGCATGGCGCACCAGAGACACTTGCACGGATTCCTCCGCGGGCCCACCGCCCATCAGGCAGGGCCACGCCACATCGTGCAGGTGGGAGGAGAAGGCTTTCACTGGGGCACGCAAGCGCTTGTTCAGCTCCTGTGCTCTCCTCTGGATGGCCGCAGCATCCATGCTCTCCTCCCAGACACAGTTCATGTCAGTCAAGAGGACATGGTAGGCGGTGTCCCCGAAGCGAGCCTTGGCCAGGAGCTGTCGGTTGCTGATGCACACAGGATTCCAGGGGCAGTGCAGAAGATCCTCTGCTTCGAAGGCGTCACTGTTCTCCATCACAGGGCTCCAAGGAATGCACCCACTACCCCCAGGCCCAGAGGGGGGACCTGGGACAAGGATCTGTTTTAACCCAGACGCCGTTCTCAGCCGCATAATCACCTCCACCCTGGGGGAGAGGACCTGCGAACTGTTCACTGGATCTGTTTCTTTGACCCCTCGAGAATGAGACAACAGGGAAAAAGGAATCCTGGCAAATTATACTCTGGGAAAATATTCTTGTTTGATGGTGCTGGTGGGCCGTTTATAATACAATTTAGGAATGAAGCCACGGGCCGTATTAAATTTGTCCTTGGGCCACACTTTGAACACCCCTGAAGTAGAGCATTAATATAGTAAAATAATAAAGTCTGACATCCACATAGAACGAGTTATAAGCATAGATTCTAAGTAAAGTCAGGTCTTTGTTTATCCTTGTCTTATGTTCTCACTTTTGAGTGAATATTTTCACTTCACTATTCACTATTAACTCCACTGTTCCACCTTCCGTCCATATAGAGGGTATAGCGTGACATCATCCTACCCGGAAGTTATGCAGGAACGCCTACTGAGCTATCTCTATGCTACTGAGTGGCAAAAAAGCACACCTGTGCGAAGTGAACCGCGCAAACACGACACGACACACGACACATATCTCCTTGTATGGGCTGTGCTGTCTGTGACGTCAGTTACTTTATGTGTACAGTATGAGCACGGATCTCCATGCTAATACACACAAAGTGAAATGTATGAGTGGTTTCACTGCTCAAAAACAGAGTTAGTAGAAGTCACGAGGAGTTAGTAAGAGTGAGGAGGAGTCAGGAGAGAATTCCCAACGAGCGCTTCCAAACTCCAATGCTTCAAGCTGCTTTATGTTTTGCCACTCAGTCTACATGAGTGGCATATGACATGATGCATACCCTCTATTTGGGCAAGACTGGTGTCATCAACATTAATTCACAGGGATGCCATATTGTTGTGTTGACCCATATTGTTGGCTGCCATTGCCCACCTGATGTTGTGTGACAAGTCCCCAAAGGTTATGTAAAAGCTGCCCATAGTTCTTGTAACATATTGGTATTCATAATCTGAGCCTCCTGGGGGCACATAGATACTGAACAGAAGGGGCGGGGCCCCAGGGGAAGAGGGAACCCTATGGGTGCATCCGGCTTGGCAAACATCTATACAAACAAATGTCCTCCAAGCTTTAATGCATTGGTTATGGTATTTTGAATTACATTTTAAGTGGACACGGGGGCAACACATATCCTGTACCCAAAATAGGAACCGAGTGCTTGTCTAATTCTCTGAATATTGTCAGTGAACGAGAGCCAAATGTCAGCTCTAAATTGTAACACTCTCTCCCTGTGTGTGTGTGTGTGTGTGTGTGTTTACGCATGCATTTCCCCAGGTTCCAGTCCTATGTCTCATCTGATGTCCAGGCCTAATCGGCAGCAGGGAGACACCAGCAGTTTGAGAGGTAAGACAACGTCCTTCTTCTTTTGGCTCTCGCTTGAACCGCTTCATTGCATAAATACGGGTACAGAACTAAATCGGTGACCTCACAACGCGTCGCTGTGGGATCGTAGATTTGTACTTTTTTTTCAAACATTTTGTACTTTTACTTTTGGTACTTTAAGTACATTTGATGCCAATTACTTTTACTCAAGTACATTTTGAATTCCAGACTTTTACTTGAACAGAGTATTTCTCTAATGCAGTATTGATACTTTTACTTCATCAGAGTACCTTTTTCACCACTACATATAATACCTACACTGCCCTACAAAGCCAGAGTGCAGTAACTACGTTTTTGGACACACCCAAAGGTCAAATTGGCCTTCATGATATTGGGGGATAAAATGTACCTCAAGAACAGATATACAATCAGTGTAATATCACTTATAAATCTTTATCTCCAGTTGATCAGTTGAAACCCATTTATCATTCCATTTCTTGTTCGTAGTTACTGCACTCTGGCTTTGTAGAGCAGTATAGTACAAATAAAGCACTGGCACTTTTACCCACCAAGTAATGCCTATCTCTGCCCCTCTGGTCAGACCCTGCATGGCAGTACGGACTTCCAGGGTTTCAGGAGCTAAAAGCTGAGGTGACAGAGGTACCTGCTCCCGATGGCCCCGAGGACACTACAGGTCAGTCTCTCTTTCTTACACACAGGGGTGTTGCACCAAATTCTGGGCCCAATGATTCACTGCATTATTTTGCGCTTTAACTATTGAAAAATAGCAGACATAAAAGCTCACAGCGCGGCACCGAGTGCCGCGCTGTGAGCTTGTAGATCTGCTATTTTTGAAAAATCGTGAAAATGTGTGCAAGTCTTTGAAGGTTTTTTGAAAAAACTATGTTTCTATGGCAGTGGTTCTCAAACTTTTTCATGTGACGGACCCCAAAAATGATATGTATTTGGCCACGGACCACCATCTCAAAATATTTAGTTCCAGGGACCCCCCAAAAGCAAAATTTGAGTTACAAATGTTCGCTTAAAACATACATATATTCAAAGATTTGCACAAATGTTCACGATAAAAAAAAAAAAGCAGATCTACAAGCTCGCAGCGCAGCACTTGTAGATCTGCTATTTTTCAATAGCTAAAGTATAAAATAATTAAGGCACCTCCACCTTGGGCCCTATAGTCCCACTCCCCCCCCTTGTGACGCCACTGCTTACACACGTGCACGCACGCACGCACGCACGCACACACGCACGCACGCACACACGCACACACACACTTTTGTGTTGTTTTGTGTGACACTGTAAAATGACATACTTATTTACGGGAAGAAAAGTAAAGTCAAAATGTGGAGACACTTTCGGACAGCGAACATTTAAGTACTTCTTCTGTGTTAAACCATCTGGACAACAATTCACTCTTTGGCATCCCGGCAACTCAGAACCCCACCATCAGCCCCCATCCGGCCATCTTCATCTGACCCTGCAAACATGACACTCACCCCCCCCACACGCCCCCCGTTGACAGCCTCAAAGCAAATACTGCTATTAATACTGCAGCATTTGGGGCGAGAATACCTCAGCCATGCCAAGTTATGAGGGACTGTCCCGAGTTTCGTGTGCGTCTTTCTTGTAAATATGAGCGGAGAGAGAGCACCCCTTAACAAGGATGTCACACAGAGATTAACTATTTGACCCCCCCCTCTGTTTGCGTTGTTTGTCTGTTAATTGCATTTTTCTTTTGATTATGGAAAATAAAAATATTTGATAACAAAAAAAAAAAACTATTTGACCCCTCCGGCAGCTGGATTAGCCACCCATGATGTTTCAGTTTGAGCCTGTGTTGGCCGTCTTTGGCCAAAGATTCGAAAAAGCAGCAGCAGATCGAAAGCTCACGGGAGTCTTTGCATCTCTGAAGACGCTATGCCACAAAGAGTGGTAACGGTAACATGGTAATGAGGGGGTATTTATAATATCTAAAACCAACTCCAGCGCTGCTTCCTGCATGGCCCCGCGGTGTCCAGTGGGTATTTTGGGAAGAGGTAAATATACAGCAGCGCTCACCTTATCGTTTTCCCCCGGGACTGAGAGGCTTGAAGTGCTGGAGACAGGGGTGTCGCACCAAATTCTAGGCCCTGGGTATAGGCTACAAGGATTCACTGCGGGCCCCCGCACAATTATTTTGTGCTTTTGAAAAAGAGCAGATATACAAGCTCACAATGCAGCACAGAGTGCCGTGCTGCAAGCTTGTAGATCTGCTATTTTTGAAAAATCGTGAACATTTGTGCAAGTCTTTGAATAAAACCAATGTTTCTATGTCAGTGGTGCTCAAACTTTTTCATGTGAAGGACCCCCAAAATGATATGTATTTGGCCAGCCATGGACCCCCATCTCAAAATATTTACTTCCAGGGACCCCCGGAAGCAAAATTTGAGTTACAAATGTTCGCTTAATAAAATACATAGGCCTATATTCAAAGATTTGCACACATTTTCACGACTTTTCAAAAATAGCAGGATCTACAAGCTCGGTATATCTGCTATTTTTCAATAGCTAATAATTAAAGGGGTATTTCACTTTCAAAAAAACTTTTGGTAATTTTATCATCTAATCAGGCTTTTATGAACACCCTGGACAGTTTTTAATTAGCTTGATTGAATATTTAGATATTTGATGAAAATGTTACCAGGCCCTCCAGGCCCAGGGCCTCTCCCCATACCACACACACCCATTGTAACTTCAAACTTCATTTTAACCATGATAGATTCATTAAAAACACACATTATTTTTTCTGGTGTCTCATACTACTCTCCTAATATGTGAGCAGGCCGTGTCTTTTCGATAACATTTTTCATTTATTTTTAATAATATTTTTTTTCCAAATAATTATTAAAAATAAATGAAAAAGTTATCGAAAAAACATGGCCTGCTCACGTATTAGGAAGGTAAAATGAGTCTCCAGAAAAAATAATGGGTGTTTTTAATGAATCTATCATGGTTAAAATGGAGTTTGAAGTTACAATGGGTTTGTATGTGGAGAGAAGCCCTACCACTGCTCCCTGTTGAAAGTGGAATATCCCTTTAAGGCCCCTCCACCTTGGGCCCCAGTAACTCAGTCCCACTTTCCCCCCCTTGTGACGCCCCTGGCTGGAGAGAGAGAGACCCTCAACGCAGCCCCAGCACTGCTGCTCTGACAAGGGGGGGCTGACTCAAGAGAGGCTGGGGTTAACAGAGACGTCAGGCACCAAACGTCCTCCATCTCCATGAGAAACGATCACCTCATACCCTTCATCAGTTCTCAGATCTCCCTTCTTCTCAGATTGCTTGCTCCTTCCTTCCGGCAGTTGTACACGTTGCTCCTCTGCACATTCCTTTCACCATGTTACGGTTAACCTATTATAGCGGAGCGGTTAAGTGCTACGATCTTTCATTTTATGATAAAAGCGTGAAAATTGGCATGAGCAGTCTCCATGGGTCACTTGACAAGAAAATTGTCCTAGGCAATTGAAATTTCAATATGGCGGCCATTTTTCAAGATGGCCAACACCTTAGTGCAGAATTTAAGTAATGTAATGGTATATTTGGTGATACAAGCATGAAAATTGGCATGAGCAGTCTCTGTGGGTCACTTGACAATAAGCCACCCACAGCCACTTGAAATTTCAAGATGGCGGGCATTTTTCAAGATGGCCACCACTGTAGTGAAGCAATTAAGTGATATAAGGGTTTATTTGGTGATACAAGCATGATAATTTACATGAGCAGTCTCTGTGGGTAACTTGACAATAAGCCACCCACAGCCACTTGAATTTTCAAGATGGCGGCCGTTTTACAAGATTGCCACCAGCCCACCACCTAAATGGAGCATTAAGCAATAGAATGGTTTAGTTAGTGACACAAGTATACGCAAATTGATATGAGCAGTCTTTATGACAAGAAATCACTTCCAGCCACTTGAAATTTCTATTTTCAAGATGGCCCCCTGGATCCTCAAAAGGTACATTTTCTCATATAAATGTATGTATTTTTCATTAAGGACGATTTGGTGTTATTCCATTTTAGATTATGTTAAAGAACAACTTTTAACACATCAAAATACAACTGTGTGGATCATAGAAAGATTAGAAAAGAGAGATTATCTGCACTACCAGGACACGCTGGTGATATATCACTGCTGTTAAACTCAGAATGAGGTTCAATGTCAGCTAATTGAAAGTTAGTATCCCAAATGTTGTCTAATTACCCCAAAACAGATAGCTGCACCTGAATTGACAGGTTGTGCCAGCACGGGAGAGCCGAGCCAAGGTTAAACAGTATTTAAACGGCATTGGAAGAACGATTGGACCAAGTGTAGGGTTAAGGTATGAACTTAGTTGTATCCCATACATCAAAGTGCTTGGTAAAATGTGGTTCAAGGATAAACCCTCTGCCTCTGCCTAAGACATGACAGAAGCCATCATAACAGTTGAGAAAACTAACTGGGACAGATGTTTCATTTGTCAGCAGGTCACAGAGGAAAAACAATTCAGCAGAGAGCACAATCTTGGTTATGATACCATTGCAAGAAATGTTCCATTATTTCAGAACAAAAAAAAACATTGCATGGATGCACCTCAGTGATGTAGCCCAAGCTCATCAGGATTTCGGGTCTCGCAACATCATGCCCCTCACTTGGTTGACCCAGCCGGGGTTGATTAAGTCCCGATTTATGTCCCGGTAGCTACCCACCATCAGTCCCATTAAAGAAAGACAGGACCATTCACTCCACCGCTCTGGAACTACTCGGCCGAGACTGGGAGAGGAAAATCTAGCGCATGCATGGAGGGACTAAGCTTTGTGGATTGACTCCTGTCCGGGCCCCTCCTATGTCTCACCAGGTCCAGGACCTGTGCGTTGCACCATACTCCAGCCCCAGACATTTCACTCAGGAGTGGTGGATTTTGAGCCACAATGGTACTGCAGGCTCCACCTGGCCCAATGGTGGTGATGCATGCAGGCTCCGCTTGTGGCTTGAATGGCCCTCCTAAAGGCCTCACAGTGGGGTTGTTGGGCTTCTTCCTCATGGAAGACACAAGCTGGGGCGCTAACCCAACCTGCTCCCGGATGTCGTCTACATTCCGGCTGTCACCCGTCTCTCTGGTGGTCACCAGACTATTCCTGGTTGTCATGTAGTCTATTATATGAGTCACTATAAATAAAATCAATGCTTTTCCTATCTTACTTAGTCCAACCCGACTAGATGAAGGTGATGGTATAGAAAGCACATTGACAAGACACACGGCAAAATATCATTCAAGCTGTAAACAACACAGAGCTGGAAAGGGCCCAAAAGAGAGCATCTACTGCTGCTGAAGACACCAAAGATATCATGTCAAGAGGCCAAGAAGATCCCAGCCCTCAAAAGCTTTGTGCTTTATCTGTGAAGATGACAGTGCAACGTCCCCCTTACAGGACGCAATGACAATGAAACTTAATGAAAGGGTTAATGAATGTGCCAGGAATCTAAGTGACAAGAAGCTCCTTGCAAAGCTTATCATTGCGTCCTGTATAGGGGACGTTACATTCTCATCTTCACAGATAAAGCACAAAGCTTTTGAGTGCTGGGATCTTCTTGGCCTCTTAATATGGATATATTTGGTATCTTCTGTGTCTTCAGCAGCAGTAGTTTATCATTTTACCACATTTTACCAAGCACTTTGATGTAAGGGATACAACTAAGTTCATGCCGTAACCCTACACTTAGTCCGATCGTTCATCCAATGCCATTCAAATCCTGTGTGATCTGTACACCATCCAGTTTGTGCCCTGGTAGTGCAGATATTGACTATTTTCTAATCTATCTATGATCAACACAGTTGTATATTCATGTGTTGAAAGTGGTTCTTTAGCGTAATCTAAAATAATTTTTTCCTTAATGAAAAATACATACATTTCTATGAGAAAAGGGATCTTTTGAGGATCCAGTGGGACGCCATCTTGAAAATAGAAATTTGTGGCTGGAAGTGATTTCTTGTCAGAGACTGATCATAACAATTAGCATGCTTGTGTCACTAACTAAACAATTATATTGCCTAATGCTCCATTTAGGTGGTGGCAATCTTAAAAAAGATGTCCGCCATCTTGAAATTTAAAGTGACTGTGGGCATTTTCTTGTCAAATGAGCCTTTGAGACAGCTCATGGCAATTTTCATGCTTGTATCACCAAATAAACGATTATATCACTTCAGTGCTCCCTAAGGTGGTGGCCATCTTGAAAAATGGCCGCCATCTTGAAATTTCAAATAGCTGTGGGTTGCTTATTGTCAAGTGACCCACAGAGACTGTTCATGCCAATTTTCATGCTTGCATCATCAAATAAACCCTTATATCACTTAATTGCTTCACTACGGTGGTGTCCATCTTGAAAAATGGCCGCCATCTTGAAATTTCAATTGCCTCGGACAATTTTCTTGTCAAGTGATCCATGGAGACTGTCCATGCCAATTTTCACGCTTTTATCATGAACTGAAAGATTCTGGTGAAAAAAAGCAGTTAGCCGCTCCGCTATTAAAGGGATAGTTCACCCCCAAAATGACTTTTTGCAATTGATTGCACGCCCCATGGAGACTTGAATTCATGGATATTTTTTTGTTTTTGTCACATTCCTAAGTCAATTAGTCCAGGCATTTCGGGCAGTATTTTGATGGAATCGTGCTCTCTATGAAAGAAGCATGGAATTTGGCACACAGTTAGAACATGCCATATGGAACTTTTTTGGCTATAGGGGCATCGCAGATTTGTCATGGGAAACTTGTGGGAGCCAATCGAAGTTGGGCTCTCATAGACTTTACTATAGAGTAAAATAATACAAAAAATAAATATGCTTTAAGTAGCATGTGAGGGGTCAAACTAGGTGTTTTTCGGGATTCTGAATCCAATGCAAACATTTGTTTTGCAGGAAAAACATTCCTTGAGCTAAAAACTGACCCCATCATTTGGCAATAAAACTATGATTTAGTGATGGGTCATCACTTTTCAGTTTTGTGGCGGACGTTTCTTGGAAAGGAATGTTTTTCGTGCAAAACAAATGCATTGGATTCAGAATCCCGAAAAACACCTAGTTTGACCCCTCACATGCTACTTAAAGCATATTGATTTTTTGTATTACTTTACTCTATAGTCTATAGTAAAGTCTATGAGAGCCCAACTTTAATTGGCTCCCACAAGTTTCCCAAGACAAATCTGCGATGCCCCTATAGCCAAAAATGTTCCATTATGGCATGTTCTAACTGTGTGCCAAATGTCATGCTTCTTTCATAAAGTGCACGATTTTTGCCTGAAACGCTCTGACTAATAATTTGAAGAGACACGTTGTGTCTCCATAGGGAACCAATGCTGGTCATCACATTATTGGCTTAGGAATGCGACAAACAAAACAAATATCCATTTATTCAAGTCTCCATGAGAAATTTATAGGGGGAAAAAAGTATTTTTGGGGGTGAACCCAAATCAGTGGATCTCAAACCTTTTCATGTCAACAAAATTACATGTATTTGACTCCTATCTGAAAGTTTTTTGTGCCAGGATTTAAGATATTAAAAAATGTGCTGTGAGCTTGTAGATTGGCTTTTTGAGAACCACTGTTCTAAATCCTAACAGTTTTCTGAAAAACGTATGCTTGCTATATTAATACATATATAATAATATAGCTAAAATCTAAAATGACACAGATGCATTCCTGGTTTTAGTGGGTTTAACTCCTGATGTCACCCATGACAGTCACTGTACTGCACTGCATGTGTTGTTATTCTGTCCATTTTCTTCTCCATCTGTTCCTCTGTTTAACCCACCTCCCCACCTCTGCCCAAACAGGTTGTGGTGAGCTGGTTTCAGTGGGTGAGCCAGAGGTTCACAGAAAGGCCGACACCATAGCCGGTAAATATGGCGTCTGGATGCAGGACCCCGAAGCTCAAGCCGGATCCCCTTACGGATCCAAAATGCTGTGGCGCATCGACACCGTGGGTTCAGAGGTCCGTCAGCTCTTTGGCTACGAGGACATGGAACAACTCTCCAAAGGCTTTCCCTCTAAGGTAACTACAACTAAATGGTTTCCCTCTAAAGGTAACTATAACCTTTTGTAGTGCTCTAAACCAGTGGTTCCCAAAATCTTGTCAGGGCACCCTTGTAAATAACTTTCATCCAAGGCACCCCTGGCCTGAATTACTGTACATTGTTACTTTATATAACCTTATGTATGTCATATTACGGTACGTAAATATGTAGTCTAAAGACCTGTGGTGTCCTCGGGGCCATCGGGTACTGTACCTCTGTCTCCTCAACCAGTTTATACCAATATGTGAATTGTGTGCGCACACACAATATTAACAATCCAATAAAGGTAGTACTAATGATGTAGTGTTAGGATGTTCACTGGACTGTGACAGGCCTGTAACTCAAGCTTGGCCAGTGTTTCTGATAGCTTCATTATTTATGACTATCTCGTCTGTCGGGTGGAAACCTCATATGTCCAAAACTGTCGGGTTCAAAGGAAAAAAATAAAAGTAGCAGATCAACAAGTTCAAAATGTGTCGCTTCACGCAGCGTTTCGAACTTGTAGATCTGCTACTTTTGTGTGACACTAGTATGATCAAGTAGGACATTACAAAAAGACAAAGTTTGAATATTGGCCCGACAACCAACAATATCAACACTTGTATATTTCTTTCCCCATGAAGGTGCTGCTGTTGCCAGAGGCCGTGGAGAGCACCGGCTCCACCCTGTACCGCGGCTCCCTGTACTACCAGAGGCGACGCAGCCGCACCATCCTCCGCTACGACCTGGCCTCCGAGAGCATCGCGTCCCGCCGCGACCTCCCCCACGCCGGCTTCCACGGCCAGTACCCCTACTCCTGGGGAGGCTACACGGACATCGACCTGGCCGCGGACGAGCAAGGGCTGTGGGCCGTCTACTCCACCAGCAAGGCCAAGGGTGCCATCGTCATCTCCAAGCTCGACCCGCACAGCCTGGAGGTGAAGCGGAGCTGGGAGACCACCATCAGGAAGATTGCCGTGGCCAACTCCTTCATCATCTGCGGCAGGCTCTACACCGTCGCCAGCTACTCTTCGCCGAACACCACCATCAACTACATGTACGACACGGAGAAGAGCCAGGGCAAGAGGGTGGCCATACCCTTCAAGAACAAGTTCCGCTACAACAGCATGATCGACTACAACCCGGCCCAGAGGAAGCTCCTGTCCTGGGACAACTTCCACATCGTGTCCTACAACGTGCGGTTGGGGGGCGGCCAGCAGGCCAACTGAGGCCTCAAACAGGGCTTGAGAGACACTGAAAGGAAGATGGCGAGTGACGGGCCAGATTCATCCTACGCGACTGGTCACGAACGGAGTGCACGGGCTCTCAACTGTTCCCGCTTCAAAGACTCATAGCTTCAGAGCACTGCCACACTGTGTGGTGGTGGTGGTAGTAGCGGTTAGAATGTGAGAACATCGATATCCATTTGTAGATTATAGCCTAACTACTTAAACTCCAGTGAGATCAAGTTTATTGAAGAACGGGACACTCCACCCTTCCCCTCCCAACCCACCCACCTGCCCAAACTGTGTATTTTATTTCGTTTTTTCCTCCAGTGGGAAGGCTTTTACTGTGGCACGGTCCACAAGCGTGTAAAATAGAATAATTATTTTTCTACTGTGTTCACATCAGGTGTATGTTTTTCTTTTTTTGGTTATCTTGTACAACTCGATGAACGAGGAGTCGAGGACATTAACATTTGATAATATTCCTTTGGCAAAAGGGGGATTCTGACTGTATAAAATTGATAGCGTAAGCATATCATTCGTTAAAATGAACCTGTGATGTACTAAACTACCTTCTCTGCCTACCTACAGTACTTAAACGGTAAACATGTTAGTGGATCCAACTATTACTGCTCTCACACTCCGCATGAGTCTTGAAATGTTACATGTATCTGTGCAACATAGTCATCACTAGGTAACTAATTGTTAAATAAACTTGTTCCTAAACTTTGAGAAGTGTCTGTTGTGTGGTACTCGACCCTTTGGAGTAAGTCGAGAGCTTTCAAGCATCTTGCACTTTCAGGGGCCTTTTCCACCGGCAAAGAACCAGTTCTGGTTCTTTCTCCCACCTATGGGATATACCAGAGGTGAGCTTTTCCACCGTTCCGAATGGGAACCACAAAATCCTTGGTTCCTCTGGTTCAATCATGGTTCAATCTGGTGGAAACGCAAGCCGGTTCACAAGAACGAACCAAGGTTCCAAGAAAGTTGAACCGGCACTGGTTCTGGAACCAGTTCTTTGCTGGTGGAAAAGGCCCCTCAGTAAACTTCTTTCTAGTGATCACAGGGTTGAGAAGTAATGGATTACATGTGACCAGTGGTGTAAAGTAACTAAGTACATTTACTTAAGTACTGTACTTAAGTACAATCTTGAGGAATTTGTACTTTGCTTGAGTATTTCCAATTTCCAATATTTTTAATTCTACTCCACTACATTTCGGATCCAAATATTGTACTTTTACTCCACTACATTTATTTGAAAACTTTCGTTACTAGTTACTTTGCAGTTATACATTATAATATTACAAAACATACATTAACCAATTTAGCCCTATTTTATACCTAGGCTATTTGAAAATAATCGATCTACAAGCTCACAACACATCTCATCGCGATGCTTTGTGAGCTTGTAGATCTGCTATTTTCGTACATTTTGATGCCAATACTCATGTACTTTTACTCAAGTACATTTTGAATTCCGGACTTTTACTTGTAACAGAGTATTTCTACATTGCAGTATTGATACTTTTACTTAGTATAAAATGTGAGTACTTTTTCCACCACTGCATGTGAAAGTAATCAGTTACAATTAAAAAAGAAATTAATTGGGGCGCCTGCTGGTAAGTATGACTTGCATAACGTCCTCAGTCAAGAATGTCCTGTCAATTTTGATACTTGGTCCAATCAAAACATAACTTGAAAAACAATCCTGACAGTAAACTGTGTACTCGGGCGACGGTCACACCAAATTAAGGTTGCCAGCTGATAAGCGGATTATGCCAATGCATTTCAATGGGAATGGAGCGGATCTTAAATCCGTAAATGGCATTTTTCAAAAAAAATAAACGCTCCATTCTCATTGAAAATGAAAAGCATACCACACTTTGGTGTGACCGTACCGTCACTGTTTTTGTGGGGTGCATAAACACCAACTAGGTTTAAGCGGTTCATTTTAGAGTAGGCCTATCAGGTTAAAATTTCAATTTTAAGAGGGTAATCAGTAATATATTCGATTTCAAATGTAACCTTCCCAACCCGTGAGAAACTATGCTCAGAGCACAATCACCAAATATGACACATAATAGTCTGTCGGGTGGAAATGTCCAAAACTGTTACTTTTAAGGATTCACATTCAAAAATAGCAGATCGACAAGCTCAAGGCACGTCGTTGCGTGCCGTGTTCCGAGCTTGAGGATCTGCCATTTGAGATACTTTTGTGACACTGCATTATGTTAAAATGTGGATACAAGGTTTCTGCCTGACAGAAACGATAAATAACATGCAGGAATACTTTAAGAGCCCGTTTATAGCACATCTTACACTCCTTTACTCAGTCTGGATGTTAGCTTACTGACCCCTAGTGGCCCGATTTGACCTTTGCCTTATCATATTGGCACCCTTGCTCAAGTTTTTCATATAGTGGCCCAAAGGTTTTCATAGTAAACTTCCCCAAGCCGGCATAGTATATTTTGACAACCCTCATGCCAAAGAATTACACAATAGGCTAAAATCCAGGAGACACAGCCCAAAGGATCACTTTTTAACAGCATATTATTTTTTATTAGTTTCTGTAACCAAACCAAGAGAATGTAAATAAGACCGTACATATTTTAATACAGCGATGAAACCCCTGTACAAGTAAAACAAAAAAAGAAAAAAAATTAACAAAACAATCATTACCCTCCCTTCCCTCCCCCATCCTCCAATTTTTCCAGGTCTCATTTCATTGCCCTCCTGATAAGTCAGAATGGAAGCTTCTACCCCTCTCTCCCTCCTCCACTCCGCGAGGGGTGCATTGAACATTGAACTGTACATTTCTTGAAGGACCCTCTTGTCATTGTCAAGCCCAAGATGAGAGAACACTGTGTGTGTGGAGAGCCAGCGGAGGTAAGGCAGAGGCAGGACAGGACTGATTGCTCTCCTCTCGTTTTGTAAAGGGAAAAAAAACAAAAATAAATGTGTTCTTCTGCCCAAACGCTTCAGAACCACATAATCTTCAGGCTTCTCTTTTCTTTTTTATAGCTTTCTTTCTATTTTTCTTACCCTTTTTCCTCTGTTCTGCTTTTGTTCCCCCCTCTTTTATACGAAGAGGAGGTTTTAAAATGTACACTTCTCATGATTAGAAAGGCCAAGCCCTCAACACCCTATCTATTCCTCTTAAAAAGTAGCCCTATCCTGCAATGTCCTTAGCTAAAGGGCACTGGAACTCCCGTCAATAGCAGCAGGGCTGGGTGCTTTACAGTGAAGTGTGTAGTGTGTGTGTGTGTGTGTGTGTGCGTGCATGCATGAGTGAGTGAGGCTACGGAGGGTGTCCATTTAGCAGTGACGGGGTGTGTGAGAGGAAGCAGGCCCTAGATTGGAGCGTTTACCTGTGAGCAACCGTTTCTAAACAACCAATAATATTATAGCTCCACCCTAAGCACTGCTGCCACAGCCAGTGGCAACATCAAAGGCCCTGTGACATCATCTTTACGTTGCTTACATTTTTCCTTTGGCTAAAAATATACAGGAGAGATTTCGGCTACAATCTTTCCGCCATTTATACCGTGTAAACACTCACCTCACACCACCGCCACTACTACTACATGCACACACACAGAGACGCACACACACACACACACACACACACACCACCTCATCAATATTCTCAGGCAAGGAGATGAGAGCAAAAGGCAGGAGCAAAGGCTTGCAGGCAGATTTCTAATCAATGAATCAATCGATATATCAATCAACTACTGCAATTTCACATTTCCTCTCTGGGAAAAAAACAAAACAAAAAAACTGAATGACAATAGTATTCCTGATTTGTATGTCTCTTTCAGTGAACATGGTTGAAACCGTTGAGCAATAAACGGGGCAGTGTGTGCATGTGCGTGGGTAATGTGCCGTACAGCTTCCCACACATGCACACACACACACACATTTGGATTAGTAAAGATGGGAAGATTGAAAAAAAGGGGGGAAGCAAACTGTTCTTCACTAAAAAGACATCTCTCTTTAAATAAGATTGTTCGTCCAACTACAAAAAACAATTGATTCATTCTTTCGTTAACAAAATAACATACCTGTCCTCCCTATAATACGGGTGCTTCTACTTGGAAAAAATAAAATAAAATGGAACAGAAATCATAGAGCTATAAAAATGGCAAACTCAGCAGCGATTATTGTCGTTTTTCCCTCCCCTCCTCTCTCTTAAAGTCTGCCACCGTATCTACCGTTGTAGCAGGTCTTTAAGTTAACAGCCTCGCACGTTAACCGTTTTCATCCCCATTGCAACTGCATGATGGGAAAAATCTCAAACTCAAACAAGATGCCCCCACCTACAGTGGTGCAGAAGAGGAGGGGGGGTGGAGGGGAGAGAAGAGAGGCTACGATTATGTACAAACACTCAACAGTACGCTCTTCTCTTAGTAACCGTTTACAATTTGGATCTCTACCCCAACCCATCATACTCCCTCTACCCCTCCCGGTCCTCCCCACTCCCTCCAACCAGGGCTGCTGTGACCTGGGAGGGGGGGTTGGGTGAGTGAACAGAGCAGCCGGATCCCCTTTCCTCCTCCTCCCCCACCCCCCCGTTAACATTTCACCTGAAGAGGGCATGTCGGGGGGGGGGCGTCGTCGACTTTTTACTTGCCCTCCTCTGGTTTGATGGCCTGGGGCTTTATGGGGCCAGTCCGTATGGGCTTGCCCGTAGAGAGAGGGGTTTTGTCGGGCTCCGGGCGGTCAGAGATGCCCCCCGACTGGTGGTTGGGAGCCATGTTGTCGAGGGGGGGTTTCTGGTCGTGGCGTGGCGCTTTGTTGATGGTCGGGGGGGCCTTCATCTGCTGCTGCTGTTGCTGCTGCTCTGAAAAGAACTTGTGAGTGGACTGGAGCACCTCGGCCCTCTGCTTCGCCTGCGGAGGAACACAGCGGAATAGCAAGAGAATGAGCCACACAATCAAGCAGGGCTTAAAGCAAAACAAAATCCCGAGACGGAAATTTATTTTTTCCTACGAATTAGAAGTACATGACACACCAGCACTCTGTACCGCACCACAGTGGAACTGATGCTATAAAAATAATTAGCGCAGACGGCTCGACTTTTTTTTATTTTTTTGCGAATCTGCTCTGATCTATTAAATAGCCCCTAGGGACTCCTCAAGACGGAAATCCGTCCCCAGGACGGAGAACTTTAAGCCCTGATCAAGGCTTTATAGTAATACTTATACTCCACTGTACTTGATAGCACAGTGGAGAGAGACATGAAACAAGGAGCGAATGTTGCAGAGTAACAAGCAGCAAATGGTCTGCCCGGCCTGGGAGTCAAACTGCAGGACTCAGTGGGCAGGTATCACAGTCCGTGTGGTAAACACCTTCACCACTCAGCTACATCCTACACTTTAACCCTGGCATCCCCACTTTTGGGCATGTGATTATAGATGAAAATAAATATTGAAAATCCAAACAATTTTGTCAACTATTTTCAAAAATAGCAGCTTAAATAATGTAGAATTGTTTTTATCATTAAGTGATTAACGCAGCATTTCAGAAGGTTCCAAAGAGGACAGTGACACAGACAGAAGTACTACAATGGAGGGACATTACACAAAAATAATACCATTTTATTAACTGAATTTGGAAACATTTACGTGCCAATGTGAACCCTGTATGGGGACACTACTTTAGTATAATGTGCCATTTTCAGTCTGAGAGCAAGCATAGAAATGGCTACCTTGAGGTCCTGCTCAGCCGTCCGGGCTGCCGGCGTGCCTCTGGGTACGAGGGAGGGTCCGGGGGGTCCTCTGGGCGGCGGGTGCTGGCTGTGCTGCGGGTGCTGGGCGCGGGGGTGTGGCATCAGCCCTCCACCCATGTTGGGAGACATGGGAGGAGGACCCATGGGGCTGCGCTGGACTCCGCCCGCAAAGGAGTTGGCGTGCGGAGGTCGAACCAGGGGAGAGACGATGTTCGGCTGGGACAAAATCTGTGGACACAAGATAAAAAGAATGTTGCAGAGATGCGAATTTGTGACGATGAACCTGCACAGTAATTTAACTGGAGAGTAAACACTCTTTACTCAATGTTTCCCCTGTGGTGCCTCCGGCTTGGCCGGGCCCGCCAACAAACCGGTGCTAGTTTAGTCTACTAAAACCTTCACTGACAAAAACGAAATAAAAACGAATCTATAATTACTAAAACTAAGACTGAATATATTTACAATTTCGTCAAAAAAATAAAAAATAAATAAATAAATAAATAGACTAAAATGTTAGGGAGGGGCTAGTGGAGAACTAAAAGACAAGTCATTTTATATTTGGTTGCGCTTGGAAAAAAAACTGCTGTCGAAGGTAACTGCAACAAAGAATTTCAGCAGCCAGCGGAACTGGGACAGATATTCTGGACGCATTACAACCTCCCAGTGAAACCGGCAGGTGGGAAGGAGAGGAGAAACACTGCACAAAGAGATTGGCAGAGACAGGGACTAACACTATAACACACATGGGGGCGGCGGAATTGGGAAGATAATGAAACAAAATAAAAATAGTTGATTTAAAAAAGAACAACAACAACATAACATATTAACAAGTCTCTCTCACACACAAAACTCAAATTGTGAAAATGGATTGTGTTTAAAAACCTGTGGTGGGTTGAACTGTCCGGGGTACTGCTGCGTCATTCTCATGCCACCAGCAGAGCTAACCTGTGGGTTGAACTGTCCAGGGAAGTGCTGCGTCATCCTCATGCCCTGGGAGCCGGGCTGGAACTGTTTCTGGTACAGCATGCTGTTCATCTTACTGGACTGGCTGCTGGGAGACGTGGAGCTGGCCCTGCACACGGGAGGACACAGAGATAGGATTTACAGTATGTGTGTAAACCCATTTTATACTTTAAAGGCCCACTTCATCTCTGGGACAACCAGATCTTATTCATATTGTTGTTTGGGACACGATCAACACAATCCTGAGTTATTTTTTGTGTTCAATCTGTGTTTTGAGATATTTTAGTATTTCAGCATGACTAGTGCATCATATGATGCAAAATGCATCACTAGTCATGCCTAAATACCAAAATATCTCAAGTAACATGGATCTTTATATATGGGTAACTGGTCTGATATACATCACTGGCCTGATGGCCAATACATGGAGTGACCTCGCTTGTTTCCCTTAGGCGTCTTACTGGTATTAAATTCGAATGGGAGGGAGGGCCGGTGGACGGGCAGACCTTCGACTCAGCAATAACCATATAAGGAGTTCTTAATGCAGCTACGCCCAAATATGGAGTGTGTTGTCTAACCTCACTGTGTCGTCATGGCGTCAGCCGCAAAGAAATCGGTTAGCTCCATATATGGGCGCAAGCAAGGGGGCATGCAATTTTGGCATATAATGAGGACATCAGGCATCTCCATATGAGCATAATAGGACAAGACTCAGTAAATTACATGGAAGTCCATATTTGGGCATGGCTGACATAATGATGACGTGAGCTTTGAGCTCGGCTTAAAAGCAGACTGGCTGCACAGTGGGAGTGGCAGTCTGGAGACATCGCGGAAGCCTTCATCGTCTACAGCAGTAACTATTTCAGCAGAGATCCATCGTATTCAGCTGGTAATTTCCCTGTGACCAATCCTGGACCGTAACGTCAAGAATAATTACATTCTTGGTCCTTTGCAGCCTGCGCATAGCAGCAGCTTTGACCATGGACCCACTGTTCCCGCCAACGAGTCAGCAGCAAGGAAACTCAGAAGAATCTAGACCTTGCAGTAGTCAACAGTTGACCAAGACTTTAACACCATCAGAAGTAAAGAGACGTCGTCCAACTGACACAGGAAAGAGAACTCACATCTGTAAACAATGTGACAAAGGTTTCAGTAAACCTTCTCAGCTGTACAGACACCAGCGCGTCCACACTGGAGCAAAACCTTTTCACTGCACACAGTGTGACAAGAGTTTCAGTCATATAGAGAACCTGAACAGACACCAGCGAGTCCACACTGGAGAAAGACTTTTCATCTGTAAACAGTGTGACAAGAGTTTCAGTCGTTCAGATAGCCTGAAGACACACCTGCGTATCCACACTGGAGAAAAACTTTTCTGCTGTGAACAGTGTGACAAGAGTTTCATTGATTTAAAGAGCCTGAAGTCAAGTCACCAGCGTTTCCACACTGGAGAAAAACCTTTCTATTGTAAACAGTGTGACAAGAGTTGTGCTCGTTTAGAGCACCTGAAAAAACACCAGCGCGTCCACACTGGACTGAGAAAAACCTTTTCTCTGTAAAGAGTGCGACAAGAGTTTCAGTATTTCAGGGAGCCTGAGGAGACACCAGCGTATCCACACTGGAGAAAAACCTTTCTGCTGTAAACAATGTGACAAGAGTTTCAGGCAGTTAAATACCCTGAGGAGACACCTGAGCATCCACACTGGAGAAAACCCTTTCGCAAGCAGTGTGGTCCGCCCGTTCGCCGGCCGGCCCTCACATTAACCAAAGGACATTATGTGAAGCATCAAATGACTAATTAAGAATTTTCTCCAAACACAAATGTTATCAAATGTAACGGTTAGATCACCTGAAAAGACACCAGCTATTTTTATTTTAGAAGTATAGTTGTTTTTATTTTTATTAACAGTCTCTCTTCCTTTCCAAAAAAGAAAAGGAAAAAAAAAACGGGGCACGGTGGCACAGTGGTTAGCGCTTCGCCTCACAGCTACAAGGTCCTGGGTTCGATTCCCACCAAGGGACGCAGTGGGCACTGGGGGCGTGTTCCTCTCTCTGCGTCATCAGCTCCCACACCCTAGGTGGGGTTGGCGATAGGGACTTTCTGTGGGGAGTTTGCATGTTCTCCCCGTATCTCCTAGGGTCGATACCCTCACAAAAACATGCAGTAATCCTGGTCTCAATAATGCCTCCCCCTGGCCAGCCGGGGCGCCTGATGGAGGGGAAAGGAACTGGTTGGAATAACATGTTCCTTCCACACGCTACGTCCAAACCAGGGAAATCCCCACTGTCAGGTGAAAAGAAGCAACTTGGACTCCTCGTGCATAGAAGGAAGCCTGAGGTCAGTCCTTTGTCTCCCCAGGCGCGGCAGAGGGAGAGCAGAGCCCAGGATTACATAGGCAATTGGCACTGGGTGAAAATGGGTTACAAAATCGTGGGATTTAAAAAAAAAAAAAAAACCTTTGTACTTCACCGCCAGGCCAGAGGAACCCGAGAATTTAATAAGCTTTACTTGAAAAAATATATTTTATCGCAACGAAACTAAAATAGGCTGGAACTAATCCTCATTATGGGGACGGACCTATTAACATGGAAATGTAAACCGGAAGCCGAATGGTCCATCCTCTATTGCAGCCGTTAGCTTACTGTTTAGACAACACGGCTTACAAATAGACAACGGCTGGACAATTTTTTTGTTTGTTTTGAAGCTGATGAAACGCACGATGGATAGTTGGAAACCGATCGCACATGATGGAAACTCTAGCGCCCACGTTAAAAGGTAGGAGAATACAGCTAGTGAAAGACATGGCAATATTTTCGGGTTGCTCGGGTGGTCGTGGTCAATGAGTTAAAAAGGCTTTAATTGTTACTTAACCCCAAAATCTAGTCCCCAAAAAATGTCTCGTCCCTAAAAGGGCTCTGAAGCGTGGAAGCCTGGCCTACATCTTGGCACAAACGGCTCAAAGTTTGTTGTACGCCCAGGGTCCCATTGGCCAAGCTGCACAGGACACTCTGGCCAGTGGGACGCTTAATGAAATGAACTCTCAATATCACCGCTCACTTCACACGGCGCCAGAACGCCACTGGAGGAGAGCCATGGCTGGTCAAGATGGCAGCGCCCACAGGCAGCATTGCAGACGCAGGTTTTTTCTTTCAGTTTGTCCAAATGTTTTTTTTCCACCCACATGATCACAAACACTATGTCCGTTTGCGTGACTGATCAGCGGGCCACTCGTATGTCGCATCTGTCGACCTGACGGTCGCTAATCGCCATTAGAGCGTTTTACTGGTTAGTTTAGTGCATGAGTATGTGTGAGTTAATGCCAGTTGCTGTCTAACCTGTAAGGACTAGAGGTGGGCGTGGTGCTCCGGGCGCCAACAGGAGGAGTACCAGGCTTCATATCCATGCCACTACTGAACAGCTTCAGGTCAATGTCCATCTGGATGGATAGACAGACACACAGACAGACAGACAGACAGACAGACAGACAGACAGACAGACAGACAGACAGACAGACAGACAGACAGACAGACAGACAGACAGACATAAAAGGTGAACAATAAACGCCAGCCATAACAATACTGACAATAGCCAGTCTACAAGCACACAGTGCAATGTGTTGTGAGCTTGTAGATCGCAAGACACAGCACACAGTATAAATCACACCAGCTTTCAGAATGTGGTTCATAAATCTGTTCAGATCTGAGCAAAGTCTCCTGGCAGCATGAGGCACGTCTGAAATCGGATTGAACATAAAAAAAGACACCAGTGCATAAATCTTGCTAAATCTTGAGTATCAATTTAGCTGGTACCAAATGGACCCATATGTGTGGATAGATGGATAGATAGATTAGACCAGAGGTTCTCAAAGTGAGGTTCAGGGACTCCCAGGGTTCCAGATGTGGGGTGGGGACAGATGTGTGACACACATACGTGAGGGTCCATCCAGGGATCCCACCCATTTTTACCAATTCATTTCCAAAACTTTTCCAGAATATTTAACCCAACTTCCAGGACTATATAACAATAATTCCGCTCATTAACAAGTCGCTCACTCCTATGCGCAATGCCCAAAGACAGGTAGTGTATTGCCAGTGGTTCTCAACCTTTGCAGGCCGTGACCCCCGAAATAATCATATTTGAACTGGTGACGCTGACGAGCACTACGAGTTGAGGAATTTTGTATAACACAGCTTTATTGTGAAAATAGCCGATCTACATGCTCACAACGCCTCGCAACGCGAGGCGTTGTGAGCATGTAGATCTGCTATTTTCACAATTTCAGCCTCTAATATTTGACAATTTGGCCAATGTTAAATTTGTTATTTAACAAAATCAATAACCAAAGACAATGCATAGCCATTTTTTCCAGGACCTTCCAGGACCCTTGATCAATTCCAAAAACCTTTCCAGTACTGGAAAAATATTTTTCTAATTTCAAAATATTTCCAGGAATTTCATGACCGTGGGAACCCTGTCCATCTCACACTTAGACAAACGTATATACATGGGGGCGTCTCACACAACAACTAACTACCTTGCTGGACTGGGGAGGCATCATGTTGTGGTTGGGACCCATCATGCCCCGGTAGGGCTGAGAGACAGGAGGCTGTCTGTTGATGCTGGGAGGCGGGGCCTGGGGAGGCGTGGGCGGCAGAGCCAGGAGAGGCTGCCCGCCTCCCGAGCCAAAGCTGGACAGGGACAGCTGGGAGCCGGGCAGAGGGACGGTCACCTGGTGGGAAGGGAGGGAGGGAGGAGAAAAAGGAACCAACGTTGTTTGTGACTGTGCGCCGTTACGTGACAGGGGGAAAAAAAGCATTTAGTTGAGTGTGGATGGTGAACATGTGAGGTGCATCTGTGTTGTGTTTTTGCATGCTTTACCTGTTGTAATGCTGCATGCATTACCTGTTGCATTGCAGAGCTGGGAGACTGAGTGTTGCTATAGTAGCTACTCTGACCGTGTTGCTGCACCTGCCCCGAGTACATGTTGGAATGCTGATTCATCCCCTGCCGAGCCTGCAACACACACACACACACACACACACACATACACGGCCGTGTCACAAAAGAGTAATGGAGATCAACAGCATGTCTGCAACTATATCTTTTATTTAAATTAACCGAATCATTATAAAATGGTAAAACAAGGTATAAAAAGATAATGAAAACCATGGTAAATGCAAATGCTCATCACAAGTTATCTGCACCCTAACAGACTACCGGTATTAATATTTTCCTCATGCCTAATGAACAGTCGGTATCAGTAAACGTGAGCAGGAAATGAAGAAGAGTCTGTACCTGCAGTAAGTGTGTATCGATGAGCTGGGAGCCTCCCATGCCAGAGGGCTGGTTCAGCTGGGGCTCAAACAGGATGGGGATGTGCTGGGTGGAGGACTGCTGCTGATAGGCCAGGTTGGACTGAGGCTTGCCCAGCTCGGGGGCCTGCACACCGGGGTAGCTGTGCAGGGAAGGCCCTGACAGCATCATGGAGGGCTGGGACAGGCTGCTCTGCATGAACGCCTGCTGAGACCTGTGGGGGAAAGGACGTGAGCGGGGCCGTCACCATTAGAGGACTTAAGTTGACGATTGATTGTCAAACTAATTATTTTTATGATTTAATTGTTTTTGTCATTAAACATTGGAACATATGGATAATAACATTTTCTGTTTGTCTTTTAGGCTCCACAATAAAGAAATATATGGTATGCACATTAGGCAAAAATAACTTGAACATACAAATAACAAATATCATATTTAATAATTTTGTACTTTCAATTTATTTTTTAAATAGCGGAAATAGTAGATCTACAAGCTTACGATGTATATTTTAAGCTCAGGCTCTTAATTTGCTAAATCGATTTGAACCCCCGTCGGTTAAAAGAATTTGTGACACTTATTTGAGTCCATTTGAATGGGCGCCGATATGCGAAACGTTGTCAGACCCCTGGCGGGTATTTGTTGCCCCCAGGCTTGAAGATATACGGTATGTAATAGTTGTGACAGGCCTCGACAAGAGCAGGAAAAAGTTGGATCACTTTTGATCTTAACTAGTCGAGTCATGGGCAGCAATGTGTTGAATATTTGAGGAGTCTGTATGCAGGGGTGTCGCACCAAATTCTGGGCCCTGGGTACAAGCATTCACTGTGTTATTTTGTCCTTTAACTATTGAAAAATAGCAGATTTACAAGCTCACAGCACGGCACCGAGTGCCACGCTGCGAGCTTGTAGATCTACCATTTTTGAAAAAGCATGAAGTGCAAGTCTTTGAAGGTTTTTTGAAAAACCTATGTTTCCATGTCAGTGGTGCTCAAACTTTTTCATGTGAAGGAACCCCAAAATGTATTTGGCCACGGACCTCCATCTCAGAATATTTCAAAAGATTTGATGTTTGCTTAAAAAATACATATATTCAAAGATTTGCACACATTTTCACGACTTCAAAAATAGCAGATCTATATCTGCTATTTTTCAATAGTATAGAATAATTAAGCCCCCCCCCCACCTTGGGCCCTAGTAACTCAGTCCCACTCCCCCCCCCCCCCCCCTTGTGACGCCCCTGTCCGTATGTGTGTTACCTATAAGTCTGCAGCGAGGAGCTGAACAGGTCCTGAGGCTGGGAGACTGGAGGTCCAGTGTTGAGCCCTAGCTGGGCTTGGTGTGTGTGTTGGTGCTGATGTGTGTGTTGGTGCTGATGCTGATGTTGGTGCTGGGGCTGCCCCTGCAGAGGGGCGTAGATGGGGATGGGAATCTGCTGTACCGCTGTTGGCTACAGGGGAGGGAAGCACAGAGAGAGACCAGCATGGACGTTAGAGGATTTAAGAACAGATCACCAAGGCAGTCAGCCCACCCCTGTCCTGTCAAAATAGCAGTGTTGATTTCGTAGACTAAATCTATGGCAGAAAAATGTTTAATACCTTTTTTTTCCCAATGACGAAAACTACATTAAAAACTAGATAAAATCTAATCTATGAAGACTAAAACTAGGACTGAATATATTCACAGTTTTGTCAAAATATAAAAACTAACTAAAATGTTAGGGAGGGACTAGTGGAGAAGAACAAGCAGAACTAAAAGACAAGTCATTTTATATTTGGTTGCGCTTGGGTGCTGCACTCTGAAAATAGCAGATCTACAAGCTCACGACGTGTGAGCTCGTAGATCGGCTATTTTCAGCATGACAACCAAGTGTAAAGCCATTACGACGACATCAAGGCCTGGCCTTTTCAGATAAAACATGACAAAAAACGAAATGCATATCAGAATTTGAAAATTAACACTGGGTCAATAATAGCTCCATGACGGCAGGCCACTGAACTCCTACCTGCAGCACACTGGTTCTACGCTGTATTAGATCAGCGTAATGCCCGACAGGGTGCGAGCTGACGTCCTGCCTTCTATCTCCAGAGCCGCTGTACTGTACCTGGGAGAGTCCAGGCTGGAAGCCTTGCTGCTGGGCCATGGAGGGAGGAGCCAGGCGAGGGTGCGGGGTGCTGAAGAGGTGGCTAGTGTCCATGTAGAAGGCTGGGATCTGGGCTGCAGAACCTGGACCGCACACATTATTCAGCAAATAACTTTAAAGGTGATACACCATGCATTTAAAAAGTATTTATGTCATATTGTTTATGTCCCAAAAACGTTTTTCAAAAGGTTTGAGGCTAAATTACCACTCCTGAATAGAGAGCCTCTCTCATTTTTGAATGGCTCTCAGAGCATTTCAGCTGCAGTACCACCTTTGGCCTGAACTGCGCCACCCCCCCCCCCCCCAAAATCTTTTTTCTTTCTTTTTGAAAAAAAGAAATGTTTTTTGATTTTTTTTTTTTTTTTGTGATGACGTCACAATCGGCAGATGACGTCACAATCGGCAGCAAATCTGAACAGCCTGTTTTGAGAACCTGTGGGATACTTTTAACCTTCACCTTCTCAAAACCAGAGAAAGACACAACGGTCAGAAATGGGAATTTGTGAGGATAGAAGGTGCTAGTGGGACCCCAAAAAAAGGTTTTAAAATAGGAAAAGTGAAATTTCATGGTGTATCACCTTTAACTCAACACTAGCAAAACAGATCGCAAAATCACAATTTCAGGAGCAACTGAGTGACTGGTAACCAGAGTTGCTGTAGTCTTGGGGCGCGAGCCCCCGACGACCCATATCTTTTTCTGCCCTGTGTCATGCCTGTTACGCGCATGCACGAGTGTTCATGCACGGGCACGCGAGAATGCGTTCCACAACTTCGGGAGAGACAAGTACCCTGTCTGGGCTGGCTAATAACAGGTTAGGTGGGGGCAGGTATAGCCTTAGTCCTCACAGACATACATTATATAAATGGGGCAGCGTCCCCAGGTCTTGACGAGCTCTGCAAGGCTGCAGCCACACAGGCAGCTACACGGACAGCCAGCCCAGACGACCCGAGTCTCGCGAACCGCACGTCACGTGCGTGTGACGTCAGTAGATAAGCGACCCCCTAAACATTTAATCACTACTGCTGGTAACACCATTTTGTTGTCAGCTCCTAGAGGCCACCTACTGTAGTATTGGCACTGAATGTCTCTACTAGAATAATGCATCATTGAGTTTCTTCTGGCCAAATGGGAAATGGTTCCAGAAGCACAGCCTAATGGACAAAATCTGTACATTTAGATTTAATTGACACTTACATGGTATAGAGTTCTGTGCTTTACTGAGCACATTTTCTAGATGGAAATTAAATGAAAATGCAATTTAAGTAATTTAAGTGTGATAGTACCCAATTTTGGCGGTACCTACAGCATGTGTTGGTGCTGATGTATACATGTAAATGTATTCATATTTAGCGTTTTGGTAGTGCCATTGATCCAGCGACAAACAAGTGCTGGGTCCTTTAGTATTTCATGTATAATGGACGACTACCGGCTCCGCCCCCTCCAAAAGCTGCCTCCGCCACTATCACAGCGCGCCGCTATTGGCTTCATTCACTTCAATGGGAAATACGGCGGATTGTACACACATTTTACACATTAAATATTAATTCCGTTTTGGACCCAGAGCTTCGAAATCTCTTCCAATCCATCAACAAGGCCTGGATCTGCATTGGAAAAAATATTTAGACCTTTACACTTTTAAAACAATACGACATAGGAATATATAAGGTCGCAGCAGAGGAGTCCATGGTTGCTGGACCACAGAAAGCCGTTTCAAACCAATTTAAATATGAATGGACTGTATTGGCCTAAACGACAATAACCCATGACTACAAACACCTTATTTGTTATGTTAAATAGCAACTGATATGTAATGTACGTCTGTGAATGTCTGAATGAACAGGGGTAGCGACGCGAAGTGTTGTATTTCAACTCTGCTTTCGACTGCAGGCTGTGGGTAGGGGCGTCACAAGGGGGGGAAAAGTGGGACTGACTTACCAGGGCCCACGGTGGAAGGGCCTTAATTATTTTAGACTTTATCGATTGAAAAATAGCAGATATACAAGCTCATAGCGCGGCACTGAGTGCCGCGCTGCGAGCTTGTAGATTTGCTATTTTTGAAATCCCACGATGAAGAACATTCATGTGGGCCCACAGCGAATCCTTGTACCCAGGGCCCAGAATTTGATGCGACACCCTCTCCCTCTGCGGCTCGGCAGCTAAACTTGTCAGGAATCGCGAACATTTCACGCCAGAGATATCAAATGTTATAGATAAGATTTATAAGCAATCGGCATGATAAGAAACATGTAGCCTACATTTGAAGCAGTTTATTCTGGTTGGTTGTTTGTGTAATGGAGAGTAATAGCCTCTAAACTAATCAGTGAAAAGTGAAAACGGCTCTGTATAGGTCCAGCAGACAGGCGATTTCCTCATTCTGCTGTTGCGTCCTTATATATTCCTTTGTCGTATTGTTTTAAAAGTTTAAAGGTCTATATATTTTTCCAGTGCATATCCAGGCCTTTGTTGACGGATTGGACGAGATTTCGAAGCTCTGGGTCCAAAACGGAATTAATATTTAATGTGTAAAATCCGCTGCATATCCATTCAAGTGAATGGTGCGGCTGTGATTCTCGTCGGAGGTCTCGGCGGAGAGGTGGGGGCGGAGCTCCCGGTAGTCATGTATTGAGTGATCTTTCATAAAGCCGTGATATTAATGGACTGCTAATAATGTGGGCCACGAAGTTGCTCCCAAGAGTCTACCATTCCTCTGATTAGAGGCTAATGAAGCGAGCCACCTCACATTGGGTGTTCAGCTATTAAAACAGCCAGCCGACAGCTCAAGATAATGAACTGTTGTGATCTTGAGAGAGGAGCACATCTAGTAGGTAAATGTTATACTTTTTAAGTTGGATTCAACCATCTATAGATTCATTCATTTAATGGAAACCCTCCTCATGCGACCTCTGATGCTAGACACACACTCAGCTCCATTCAAAATGGGTCACAATTGTTAGCAAGACAAAACGGCAATCCCCAAGCAGCAGCAAGGTGGGTAATAGGCCTGTCACAATTATTACATAATCGTCTAATCTAAATTATTTGAGGTAATTGCAATTATGTTGCATAATCCTTTCCATGTTGAAAAATGTTCATATACCGTAGTTTCAAACACTTTCAAAAAGTAGAGGAAATAGCCGATCTACAAGCTCACAACGCGATGCGTTGTATAAAGAGTATAAAGAATAAAGTTATTAAATATGCCAGTCGTACAGGTTTTTTTATATTCGTCTTATTTACTTTTTCCTTCTTTTGTAATATATTATGTTTGATGTTTTCATTTTTTTATTCTTCCTTTTTTACATTTTACGGGGTGGGTGGGAGGGTATGTCCTATACGTGTGTGATTGTAATTTATTGTATGTCTTGTCTTTAAACTTAAACTTGAAAATGTATAAATAAAATTCCTTTGTATATTTAGGGTATTTGTCATATCTATCCTGTGTAACTTCAAAGCCAAACGGAAATTAACTTTTTATTATTCATATGCTCCGGTGTTAATCGCAATCATGTATGTGACAATTAATCGTCACGTAAAATGTCATAATGGTGACCGCCCAGTGGGTAGGGTTGATGTCTTACCTGCTGCAGACTGTGAGACGTAGACCTGTGGGGTCTGCTGCTGCTGGGGGAGAAGGGGAGGCACGCAGCCCAGCTGGGAGAAGCTGCTGCTGCTGCTACTGGAGGACGACAGGCCTCCACCCTGCAGCTGCTGGGGCTTCACCTTACAGATGTTGGGGGGGTCGGAGGCCGTGGTGGTCTTGGTGCTCAGGGAGGACGTAGTGTACGTCCCCGAGCCTGGGGGACAGACGCAAACGGAGGCAATGAATATAAGAAACTAGGGGCAATTTCTGGGATTAGTGCCTACAGGGCAACCCCACTATAGTTATTGTCCACTTGTCCAGCTCTATTAGTAGTATAGTTGCCTATAAGGCAACAGACTATAGTTTTTGTCCAGCTTTATTATTTCATCTAGAGTTACTCCAAAAGTCCATTGAGTTCAGTGGACTTTTTCTGTCTTTTTTCTGATTGGATATTATACTGTCCAATGATTAGTCAAGCTTCATGTGACATCACAATATATATACAAACACACTTGCAATTTCTCAGAATTGCACGTTCCTAGTTTTAGGTTACTCTAGGTGGGAATAAATACCACCCTGAGTGTGATGTAAAAAGCTGTGTAGATATTTTACCCGAGACATTTTAATAAAAAAATAACCTTGAATAGCAGATAGTTTGGAGGAAACTTTACCGGTCAGGGAGGTGCTGGGGGTCACCGAGGCCACAGGGATCTGAGGCATGGAGGCCGAGGAGAAGGAGGAGTAGGAGGAGGTGCAGGAGGTGATGGGGGAGGTGGTGGTGACCGGGGAGCTCTTCTCCACCAGGCTGGGTGAGTTCTCCCACGCCTTACGAGCAGACTCCATCTGAATGAGGACAGACACAAAACCAGTCCCGGGTTAATTGCATCTCCCTTTACCTTTTTTTGCATTTCTGTATTCATTTCATTATAGCAGCTGAACGCCTCCTTCAAAATGTTTATCGTTCACACTGGGATTGGAGTGTTAAAAATGTGGCTACCAAATATTTTTGCAATTACAGTTTGTGATGCTCATAGCTACACTCCAGAGGAAGCTCCAAAGACTTCCTACTATGAAAATGTAAAAGCTGTATGGGAAAGGACTCTTTTATAAATACCCTGCAGCCGTCATGTGGAATGGGTTAAGCTGCTTTAAAAAGGGATAACAATAAACCTAGCCTAACCTTACCCTCCCCCCCTGACCCTTCTATTGTAAATACCTTTTAGTTTTCATAGTTTTTTAGTTTACAACCGATTTTCTGATGATATCTACAGCAGAGTACAGTGTTCTGTCTGTCATTCAATGTTATACAAGTTAAAGAGAAGGATCTTAGTTACCCGAGTTTCCTTCTAGTTGACCGTGTACCAGTGAACTGAAACTGTACCTTTTCCTAAGCAAACTTCTAATAAATACTTCAATCAATCAATAGTCCAACCCCAAAATGTTTTTTTCTCCCATGGATTACACACCCCATGGAGAGTTGAATTCATGGATTTTCTTTATACATGTTTTGTCGCCTAAGCAGATCATTTGATGATAATAATAAAGACCCTCATGTATCTGGTAGGAGACACAAAGGAGACTCTTCGTGTCTCCTTTTGTGTGTTATCAAAACACAAAATAAGTTCGACAGCAACGATGAGCAAGTTAAAGGACTGAGTAAGTAAGGTGAGCAAATGAATTAAGTAATGAGAGTGTGTGTGTGTGTGTGTGTGTGTGTGTGTGTGTGTGTGTGCACCTTCAGTGTGAGGTCAACAGTAGCAGGGGAGACGGTGCTGAGGCTGGAGGTCTGCTGCAGAGCCTCTCTCCGAGGGAGGGGCAAGGAGTGCGGCAGTGCCACCTAGTGTTCACATAAATAACAGGTCATTAGGAAACACAGCAATAGATCACTTAACCACCTACATGGTTAAGAGGAGTCCCTCAAGGCTCTATTCTGGTGTATCTTCTGTTTTCTAAGATTGTGGGGAAAGCTTTGGCTGAAAATAGCTGATTGACAAGCTCAAAACAACATTGATCTGCCATTGATCTGAAGGTTTCCCCACAATAAGGGTGCTGGGGTTTAAGTGCTTATGGTCAAGGGCCTATCTTGTTCTATATTTCAATGTTTTAGAAAATGAACGGCAGTCTTGAACCTGGTGATTATTAATCTTCTATCTGATAGGGCTACAGGCATCTTTCTTTCTTGGCGATTATTCTATCGATTGCTTTCAAATAATCGAGAAGTGTGTTTTTGATAATCAAGTCTGATCAACCACTTAAGCCTTATTTAATACTTCATTCAAGTGACGCACAAAAATAGCAGATGTACAAGCTCACAACATGTCGCATTGCGACACATTTAGGGGTTTAAGAAAAAAATCTATGCGAAAGCTATAGATTTTTCATTAGTTCTATCAACTGTTGCACCCCTACTATCTAGACGTGGTTCTCAAGGTGGACCCCAGGGGTCCTTGGATTGGTTCCAGCAAACAATGCGTTACCGTGGACGTTTAAAAATGTTCACCGCGTTTGAGAACTACTGATCTAGGGAGTGTATCGTATGAGGCCATGTAAACACAGACATGTAGTACTCACATTGGCCACAAGGCTGTCCTCCAGTTTGCTACCTCCTGTTGGAACGCTGTCAGCCATGGAGGAGGAAGGGGCTGTGTAGTCAGTTACAGACTCCTAGAGGGGGGGGGGGGGAGACATTAGAGTACAAACACTTTCACCATTTTGTGCACTAGATACACTAGTTATACAGAAGCTATCATATCTGAAATGGTGCTCCTTTACTGTGGTTCAGGGTATGACTGCAGCAAGGGCTTTTGCCTCAAAATACCACCATCATAATTACACTGAAGCATTCCCTCCAGGGATAGTATAAAATGTTTCGACATGTGACATCTTGTAGGTTTCCATACTGCACACAACATATACGTAGATGAATAAAAGAAAGCAACAAAGCCCAAATCAGATAATTAGCCTGCCAAGTCCTGCCAAGAGTTGGCATAGCACCCTTTCCCCCGACCGCCCTTCATTCAGTGTAGGTAACTATAGAAATTAATGGTTAAATTGGTGCAGTTGGCCTTTGTTGTTGTGCTTGTTGATCGAATAACATTTTGTTGCCGTCGGTCAGAAACCTCCCATCTGCATATTCTAACGTTTTGTGGGGTATTATTTCCATAAATGAATGCCCTACTTGATCATAATACAGCGTCACCCAAAAAGTATCAAAAGTAGCAGATCTGCAAGCTCGAAACGCTGTGCGAAGCGGCGCGTTTTGAGCTTGTGGATCAGCTACTTTTGCCGTTATTGAATTTTAATCCCGAAAAGTAACAGTTTTGGACATACAAGGTTTCCACCCAACAAGAGAATATTTATATATACACACATCCATCGATAGTATAGTGAGCCAATGATGAGTCTACCTTAGAGTTGCTGGTGTACTCTGCAGAGGGGACCGTGATCATGCCCTCGATGTCTCCGCCCAGCTCTGGGACGGTGGCGTCCGAGATGGGCGGGCTGGAGTCCGTGGCTCTGCTCACCCCTCCTCCAGGCGCCCCCGCCTCCATTCCCTCCACTTCGCCTCCACGTGCGTCTTTGGCCTTGCGGTTCTTCAGGGAGCGCTCTTTTCCGATGGGGCCTGGCTTATACTCCTTGGTCTCTACGGGCTCCATCTCCGGGAGCTGGGAGGAGGGTGGAAATGACAAAGATTAGAAGGTTCTTGTTTCTTTTCCCACCAAGGTACTTTAGATAGGGTTTCCTGCAGTTATCAGCACTTTAAAATGTTTGACTTTTCCAAGGCTTATCACAAAACAATCTCTACTTTCTTATGTTTTTGGATTCTTCACTCACCGACCGTTAAGGGATGCAACTAAAACAAAAATGCTCCATGTACTCAAGACTTCAGAGGGTGTAATTTGGGGAGGTTTAAGTACTCCTTTAAAGCCTCCCCCATGGCCAGACATTTAAAATGGAGGTAGAGTTTGAAGATAAACCCAACCATGTGTCCAGGCAGTCTAAGCAGTGATATATATATATTATACCTTCTGTGTTTTGATGGGTCCAGCTCGGGGTTGTTTCTGTCTCTGTTCTTTAGGGGCAGGTAGTTTGTTGTCCAGGACCGTCTCCAGCAAGGCTGGGACGCCGTCACTGTCTGTGCTGCCCGCAGACGACGGGGCTCCAAACTGAATACTGTCCATCCCCAACTCCACAATGCCCTCCACTCCGGACTTCACCCCCTAGTGGAGAGAACATCAACATCAACACTTTACATCTGTCACTTCATAGTTCCTAGTTTATTTAGGAATTGTAAAATGAAACCATGTTCATGCTGTCAACTAACACTATGACTAAATATGCTGACAATTTCATCAACACGTGGATCTAGACTAAAATGCTAGTGAGGGACTAGTGGAGAAGAGATCCAGTAGAACTAAAAGACAAGTCATTTTATGTTTGGTTGTGTTCGGGTGTTGCTCTGAAAATAGCAAATCTACAAGCTCACAACGTGTCGCAGCAGGAGCTTGTAGGTAGGCTATTTTCAGCATGCAACCATGTGTAAAATAAGGCATTAAAATTTTTGACACCATCAAGGCCCGCCAAAACACAAATCAACTAACATTTCAGATCATGACTAAAATATGACTAACTATACTAAACTATTCAAAAGACTATGACTAAAACTCAAATCAAACTTTGCTGTCAAAATGAACACTGAAATGAAACGATATTATATTTCCCTCTCATCCACATTGGCTTTCATGAGTGCAGGTGAAAACTAGATAATATGAGCAGTACCTCAGAGATGACTGTCCCGGTGAAGGATGTGAGAGGTTTGTTCCAGGCACTAACAGAGGGGGGCTGGGGAGGGCTGATTGGACCAACTAGAAGAAAAGACAAAAAAACAAAAATGAGGGGACCCATAAAAATGTGTCCATGACCATCTGCTATTTTCACAATAGAACCGTGTTATACAAAATGTAATGCCTCAACTCTCGTCAGGGTGGAGGGGGTCCCCAGTTAAAAGATAATTATTTTGGGGGATCGCGGCCTGAAAAGGTTGAGAACCACCAATCTCTAGAGAACTGTGGGGCAGGCCAGGGCTACTCACGTTTCTTAACGTCAGGCAGGACGGCGGAGCCGCCGCCCGCATTAACCTTGCTCTCCCACAGCTCCGTGCCCAGAGTGCTGTGTGGCTGCTGCTGGGCAGGGGCCGGGGGTAGCGCGGTCTTAGAGGTGAAGTCCATGGCAGCGGCGGCAGCGGCAGAGGCGGGTACCATGGAAGGTAGTGGCGGTGCCGCCGTTCCTTCCAGAGCCTGTGGGGGGGCAGCGGCGGGCTGCGAGGGGGCCGGGTGGGAGGCATGCTGCTGCTGCTGGGAGGGGGGCAGAGATGGGTGGTGGTCAGTGGTATAAAGTAACCAAGTACATACACTCAAGTACGTCTTACAGTAAGTACACTTTTGTGTTATTTGTACTTTACTGGAGTTTTTCCAATTTACAGTACTTTTACTTCTACTCCACTACATCTCAGAGGCAAATATTGTACTTTCTACTCCACTGCAATTATTTGAAAACGTTACTGGTTACTTTGTAGATTTTGATTATTATTACGAAACATACAGTAACCAACTCAGTCCTATATACACATTTGTTCATTTGTGAAAATAGCCAATCTACAAGCTCATAATGTGTCGCTATGTGACACATTGTGAGCTTGTAGATCTGCTATTTTCGAAAGACTTTATACATTTTACACATCTGAACACTTGTGCAATGGGACATTCTGCATAATGATGAGTACTTCTTACTTTTGGTATTTAGGTACATTTTGATACCAATACTTTTTGTACTTTTACTCAAGTTAATTCTGAATTCCGGACTTTTACTTGTAACAGAGTATTTCTACATTGCAGTATTGACAATTTTACTTAAGTAAAACATACAAGTACCTTTTCCACCACTGGTGGTGGTGGTGGGGGCTGGGGGACGGGAGCTGGGGCAGGCTGAGGCTGTGCCGCTTGCTGCTGCTGCTGCTGTTGTTGCTGCTGCTGCTGCTGCTCTTGTTGCTTGTGTTGTTGTTGCTGCGATTTCTTCGCGAATCTAGGTGGAAGCTTTCCTCCGCTACCTCTGCCTTTTTCACCGGAGCCTTTCTTTCCCCAGTTCTGTCGTGAGAAACATTTATGTTAGCCTACTAAGAGTAAGACCATGTGGCTGATTCGTAAAATGCCTTCTAAAAATCAGTAGTTCTCTTATCTTTTTTTCATAATTATAAATTGTTCAGCGTTTTTTTAAAAGCTTTGTAGAGTTTTCAAAACATTTCCAAAAAATAGCAAGTGTACGCAATGATGTCAACGTCGTGAAGGTCACAATAAAGCATAGCACAAACATGTATTGGTATGACAAGGAAAATAAAAACGTTGAGCATATTACTATAATCACTACAATAGGAACCACACAGAGCCTGTCTGATTTCACAGGCAAGAAGTGATGAGTATGAATCATCTTTCATGGAAGTTCAATCATTGGTGATACAATTGACCGCTCCTCTCTCTGTTTCACCCAGGTGGACAGGGTTTTGACGTTAGGTTTAGGAATCATTTCTGAGACGTTAGGGTTACGTTTAGGCATAGTGTTTGTGGGGTTAGGGTTAGGCGTAGTTTTTGTGGAAGTTAAATGTTAGGGTTTAGACGCCACCTGGGCGACACACCAATGAAAGAGAGAGCCCCCCTTTTCTCTCACCTGGGTGGTTTGCTCCTCCTTTTTCCGTTTCTCCTCGTCCTGCAGGCGTTTCTGTTGTTTACGCGACACCACCTCGGTGAAACCGTCGTCGTTGGGGTTGGACTGGGAGTCCTCCATGGTGGTGACCTCTGGGTGGTCGTCAATAATCACAACACCTTCAGGGAAGAGACAGAGACGCGGACAATGGGGTCATGTTCACATAGTTTTAGGTAGCAGCAACAGATTATCAGCATGCACTTCAGGCCTTGGAGAGAAGCCCTAGTTCCTGCTGGCAGCGCTTAATTTCATTAACTGCGTTCACCTGGTATTCCTAAATGCATTCACCTGGTGTAACAGTTCTAGCTGTAAAATCCAAGCCCCCAGAAAACACAGTAGAACAGTGAAGCTGCTGTCGCCGGGTGGTCAAATCTGGGATAGCAAGCAGTGTGCCTGCTTGGTGCTCAAGCATTCCACATTCGGGCACAAAGATTTGGCGCTCAAATCAAGAAAAACTTTCATTGAAGTGAATAGCTGGGCGTGGGGCAGTCCATCATCTAGATATAAACTCTATGGTATAATTCGGGATTGTTTGAATCAACGTTAGCTGAGACCCTCGCAGTTGAGTGTGCTGGAATGTGGCCTAAGTAACGCCCTAATAAGTTATGTTGAGGCTTTATGGATCCGTTTACATTCCCTGTGCATGAAACCCAGAAGTCCCAGCCTATAGACAGACTCTCTGCATTAAGTCATAACCAGGCTTCTCTCCTCAGAGATGGGAAAGGATGGGAACGAGAAATCTGCTAGGTAACTGTAAGCACCAGCGGTTCTTGCATGATTTAAAAGAAAGTTGCTTTTTAAGAACCTAAATATAATTTCAGACCCACAAATTTCAAAATGTCAAAACAATTTCTCCCCTGTCCAAGCAGGGATTCCCTCTTGAAAGACCTGTAGAAATTTGGTCTCACTCGCTCAATGTTTGCGGTTTCACCCACTTCCTCATTATTCTAACCAAGAAGGAAAAAAATGTAACTTCCCGAATACTTTAAGTTCACTTTCTCCTAAATATATTCATCGCTAGCAACCATGAAAGGATAATTATGCAGCCGTGAACATTAGTCGCTACCGAACTTTAATATAACGTGATATAAAAACAACAAAGAACAAATTAATCAAATGCATTCTTCTTCCCATCATCAACCATCTGAATTAACGTCTGAAAATATAAAAACATTAATATCCCTGATTCTTTTCTAAGAGCTTTGAAGACTTCATTAAGGAACAACAGGAACCACTGATGCAAATGCTCATGTCTTGGTTTAGTTCTTATATACACACATGCATGATGAAAACAGAACACAGGTGTCTGCGTAGGCCACTGAAACCCACGCTACTTGTGAAAATGTGTCATCGTAAAAAAATGTGAATAAACTGAATTATCTACCATTCTGATCTTTTTCAAGAGGAAATCATGGAAGAAAATATGTAAACACTTGTATAAAGTCCACTCACTGGTAGGGCTGTCACGATATGACATTTTACATGACGATTAATTGTCACTCAAATAATTGGCGATTAACGATTTAATTGTGTTTTTGTCGTTGACAATTACATTTCTGTTTGGCTTTTATGCTTTGAAGTTGCACATGGCAGATATGACACATAACCTAAATATACAAAGAAATTGCTGACATATTTGACAACTTTATACTTTAAAAAGAACATTGATAGTGGAAATAGCCGATCTACAAGCTCACAACGCGTCACGATGCGACGCGTTGTGAGCTTGTAGATCGGCTATTTAATATATATGAAGATTTTTCAACATGGAAACGATTATGAAAAATAATCACGATTATGTCAAATAATCACAATTAGACGATTATGTAATAATTGTGACAGCCCTAATGTAAACACTTGTATAAAGTCCACTCACTGGCATAGTTGTTGAGGTCAAACTGCGAGAGTGCGTTCTCCTTAGGTTTCTTGGCAGCCTGCTTGGCTTCGTCTTTGCGGCGTGAAGACTGATCTTTAGCAGGCCTCTGGCCCGCGCCGCCTGCTGCGCCGCCCTGCGCTTCTGGGTTCTGCTGACCTCCAGCGCTGTAGGAGACAAACACAAGAGTTGAGTAGGGCTGTCACAATTATTACATAATCGTCTAATCGTGATTATTTGACATTATCGCAATTATTTTGTCATAATCGTGAATGTTGAAAAATGACCGAAATAGTGGAAATAGCAGATCTACAAGCTCACAACGCGTCGCATCGCGACACGTTGTGAGCTTGTAGATCGGCTATTTCCACTATCAAAGTAATTTTTTAAGTAGTCATATCTACCATGTACAACTTCAAAGCCTAAAAGCCAAACAGAAATGTAATTATCAACGACAAAAACACAATTAAATCGTTAATCGCCAATTATTTGAGTGACAATTAATCGTCATGTAAAATGTCATATCGTGACAGCCCTAGAGTTGAGCATAGTTTACACATCATAATGTATAAGCTATAGCTATGACTAGGATTGGGAACATTGGAGGAACCAGAATCTGTTCCATCACATTTGGATTTTTTTTTTTTTTATCACTCAGGAGCAGGTGGTTCTCAAACTTTAGAATTTCAAGGACCACCATAACTCTGTGAGTGAACTAATGGTTCCATGTGTACACTCTGAGTTACAGACAGACCTCTTAGGGTCCATTTGAAACCTCCCATAGGAAACGTTAAACGGAACCGTTAAGGAATGGTTCAAATAAGGACCCCAACCCTAGCTATGACTCGTGGCTTATCATAGCTCTGAACATTCATACTCAATGCTATGACTCACTGACCAGCATCCTGTCTCTTTGTGTTGGGGAAATCTCAACCCATGAATTAAGAGCTTTGTGATCAGCTCTATGGGAGTCGTACACACGGTTAAGTGTACTTCCTCACCTCCTCCGCCAGTCTCTCTTGGAACTGTCTTGTTATTATGACAATATCTAGGCTCCGACCAAGTACAGAAGCAGTTTATGATCTCCTTGAGCAACACAGAATTCTCCATATCCTCAGGCCAGTCAACCAATCAAAGCTGTAAGACGAGGATGAATAACATGGTGTGAGCTGCTAGAAAACTGTCAGGACACAAGAGCCAAGTAGCTCACAGCCTTAGATATGTTACAAATTACATCTACTGTATGAGTCTTCATCAGATCAGTGGAGCTCCATTTTGAATTAATAATTCTACAACCGTCTATAAACAAATTCACAGCACGCTGCCGTGGCGTGGTGCAAGGCGGTGCTGCTTGAAACTGCAGTTATGATTGCCGCGCTCTATGGATTCTTCTAGGTGGACGCAAACATGTCACGTGTTAAACCCAATTGAAAAGATATGGGGGATATTATATATTTTAAGAGACAGGAGAGATTGCAATTAATGAGGAAAGCAATTACAGACACAGTCATTAGCATGTCAAACAGTCAAATTGGATTTGGCAGAATGGACCTTCAATGCGTCTCGAGTACATTTAAAAATAGATTTTGCGCTCAATAATTTATCCACAGGATGAGTTACCAGGTGGAAACTGGCCAAATAGGTTCTTTGCTGTGGGTGAGGGTTAATAGTGTAGGAATTTAAGGAGACAAAGAACTCTTTTAGACAAAGAGGAAGTTGTTAAGCAGTAGCACATGACCTGAGTGACATTCATGTGATCATGAGAATAATTAAATTAAAACATAGGTCACATATACAAACACAAATCCAATCAGCCATTTTAACCAGGGTTAACCACTCAAAGAAATAACAAATACAAAGAGTATTCTATGGGCTATGGCAGTTTTTACTGTATTAATTGCCCCTCCCCCTGTGCAAGTGAACTTAAGTACACAGTATGTAACCGGAATAATTAGCTTAGTTTAATGGACATACAGTTCTACAGCAATGTTTACATTGCTATAGCCCTGCCTTTCCTCCGACTTCAGGGTCGATTTATGTTCCATGTCTGGTTATTTCCTTTCAGGAGCAGAAGATGACAAGCAAGGCACTGTGGCAAAACAAGAGCGTTGAGACGAGTTGGCCGAGGCACCAAGTGTTTTCATTCTATTCTCCAGCAGAAAGGCCACGGCTGAGAGCAGCAGTCTAAAAATAAGCACTGTCGACTATATATAACAAGACGAAACACTTTGATGGCCATTTATAACAGCAAACCCTGGAGAATGAGATATCGAGGGGGATCAAGAGAAAATGTTAAACAAACAGGGATGAAGGGAAATGTTGAGGGAGATTTATATTTTTGGCTTTCTGCCTTTGATAATACACAGTAGGAGATGGACACGAAACAGAGAGAGACGGGGAGCGACACGCAGCAAAGATTGCCGGCATCGGGACTCAAACCCGCGACACGCCACCAGGCATGTTCTACACAGCAACTTAAAGGCAAATATCACCGACAGGCAACCTCCATAGAATGTATGGAAAACATTAAATGAACGAAACTCGTGTTCTTCAGAGTAATGAAATCCATATGAATAACCTACAGGGAAATGCACTGCATGAACCACTATGCACTTGCTAATGTGGCTGAATAAACCTACAGTTGTATTCAGTGTACGCTGCTCAATGACTCTACTTCATTGTGTAATGTCAGCAGACAGTATTAAATGCTTTGGAAGAGACAATAGCACATTTTGTTGTGTAACTCACCCTCTGCGGCCAGCCCTGCCTCCTCCTCTCCTCTCTCCCTTTGCGCCCGCGTAGCTGCGGCCGCTTTTGGCCCCGCTGTTGCCTCTTCGGTTCGGTCTCTCCGTAGGCCTCTGGTTGGAGAAACTCCTCTTGGCTGCAGCAGGTCCAAGTTCACGTTTGGGAGTCACCCCACCTTCAGGTGAGGTTTTACTCGGGGTCACAGTTCCCTGAGGAGGTGCAGGTGCAGGAGGAGAGGAGGCAGCGGCTGCTGCGTTAGCAGCCTCTAGTGCACCCCTCCTCTCCTCGCGCTCCCTCCGCTCGTTGAAGTCACTGCTCTCCGAGGCAGTTTCCCACTCCTCGTTGGCTTGGTCTGAGGAGTTCTGATTGGACAGGTCAGGCGACTTGGTGCCGACGGCAGTGACAGTGGGGCTGCTCGTGTCAGGCAAGCAGGCTTCTACAGCGGAAGTAAGGTCGGGAGCAGAGGCAGTGGCCCCTACTTCTGCAGGCACAGTGACGGGGGTTCCCGGAGCTCTGGAAAGTGTCGGGGAGAGTGAAATGGGTCCAGCAGCAGAGGCGGCAGGCACCGGGGGCAGAGGGGCAGGGGGACCGGCGCCAGTCTCTCCAGCAGCCAGCCCCGCAGCCTCCCTTTCCTTCAGCCGACGGAAGCGAGGCGGTTTGTCTTGCCTTGGGGGGCGTGCTGGTCTGGGCCGCCGGGGCCTCTCCCTGTTGCTCTGGGGAGCTCCCTCACCAAACTTCTTGCTGTCATATTTGGGGGGTCGTCGGTCACGGTCCGGGTGAGGGTGATCGTATCTGGAGGACGTGGACTCTGCGTCCTCAGGTCTGAATGTCTCCATGGGTTTAGACGGCCATTGAGAGGATGACTCTCTAGCCGACGTCCGCCGGAGAGGAGCCGAACGAGGGGCGCCGCGCTCCCTGGCCCCTCCTCGTCTACTGTACAGCCCTCCCCTGCCTCGCCGGGAGGGCTCTCCTTTAGCGAGGAAGCCTGGCTTAGGCCTGCTTTCATCATCCCCTCGTGGCCCACCTTTCTCCGCCATGTGAGGAGGGCCAAAGCCCGGCTTGTGTGGGCCTGCAGGCCTCGCCTCCCCAGGCAATTCCCGCCTGAGTGGTCGGCTGGGTTTGGTGCTAGGCTCGCGGTCGGAAGGCCCGGTGTCGCTGGCGGACTCTCTCCCGCCTTCGCTTTCTGAATCCGTGTCAGAACCTCTGCGTCGCCTGCGTTTGGGCATGACCTCAAAGTCTGAGCTCTCGCTCCGTGTCTCGCTCTCCTCACGGTTGCGGAAAGCAGCGGAACCTCCAGGAGCCAGATCTGAGCGTAACCTGGGCTCCCGGTAAGGGTAGTCCCCTCGGCTGCGACCCCGGCCTCCCCTGCTCCTCCCCCCGTATGTCCCTCTATAGCTCCGCCCCCTTGAGTAGTATTCCCCTCGACCACGTGCCCCCCTTAAACTGGCATCAATTGGCCACTCCCTCTCTCTGTCCCTGTCCCTATCTCTCTCTCTGTCCATCTCCCTGTCCCTGGGATCTCTGTTCATCTCCCTGTCCCTGGGATCTCTGTTCATCTCCCTGTCCCTGGGATCTCTGTTCATCTCCCTGTCCCTATCTCTGTTCATCTCCCTATCTCGGTTCATCTCCCTCTCCCGTTCCCTCTCTCTCTCCTCTCGTCTGTAGGAGCGCGGAGGCAGATTGGACTCTTTCCTGGAGGGCAGTTTAGGCTCATGGTGCTTGTCATTGCTTGGTGGCTTGTCTGGTTTCTCTTCTTGAGAAGAGGAGGTCGGGGCTCCAGATGAAATCTGAATGTCTCTGGGTCTCTGAGAGATGGAGGGCGTTTCCTCTGCCTCAGCAGCCTCTCTCTTCCCCTCACCCTGAGGCCTGGAGCCCTCGGACACAGCCGCGGCTGCAGAGGGTGCTTTGGCCGCCATTTCCTTCTTAGGCCTCTCCCCCCTTTCCCCTCTCTCGTGCCGCTTCTCTCTCTCCTCCCTCTGCTCCCTCTCCTCTTTCATGTCCCTTAGAACAGGTTTCTTTATTGGCCCAGACCTGCGGAGAGGTCTCTCTCCCCCAGGTCCTTCCCTACGCCCAGTCCCAGACCTCCCACCCCAGCGCAGCTCAGCTTTTTGCTTATTAGGAGCCGGCAAGGGAAGCTTCTCGGCTTTGTGGAGGCCGTCAGCAGGAGGCGTAGCCCTGTTGTTGGTCACAGCAGGCTGGGAGAAGGAGTCATTTCGCGACTTATCGTCTGCCCTCTCCCCCGAGTCCTGGAGCTCAAGTGATTTTGCTCCCAGGGCAAGGCCTTCGAACCTAGGCTCATCCAACTTGAGGGAGTGGCTGGAGCCATGAGAGACACTCCTCTGGAGCATGGCCTGGCCGAGGGCTTCCACCTCTTCTCCACTGGGAAGGCCTGGCTCCTCGGGGTCAAAGCCAGAGCTGACCGGCGGCCTGTCTAGGGGCCCAGTGGCATCCTCTGGGACCTGGCCGAACACAGACAGGGACTCTGTGGGGTCCCGAAAGAAGTCATTTTTACGCGAGTCCATTGAGCTGTGGTCCTGTTGGTACATGGGTGGAAGTCCCCTGTCCAGATCTAACCCAGAGTCCATCCTGCAGACAGAAAAACAGGGGATGAGATGAGAGCTGTATTTAGAGATCTATCAAAAGGAGCAATCATTGACCCATTTAGACCTGGAAAGAATCTGTGTAACTTTAGATTTTAACTTGACCTATTCAAAAATAGCAGATATACAAGCTTATAGCGCGGCACCGAGTGTCGCGCTTTGAGCTTGTAGATCTTTTTTTTTATCATGAAAATTCATGCAAATCTTTGAGTATACATTTTTGAATAGGCCAAATACATATAATATTGGGGGTCCTTGACATGAAAAGGTTTGAGCAACACTGAAACAGAAACATTACGTTAGGATTAGGTTTCTCACCTGGGTTCCTTGCCGTCATCCCGTCCCATAGGGGGAGTGACGGACGGTAAGGGTTCTGAGGGAGGGTACGGGTCAGAGCCCCACACCATGCGTGGCTCCGAGGGCAGACCGTGGTCTCGGATGGGGCGGGTCAGGTGGTCGAAGGAGTCCGAACTGGAGCTGGAGTTGTCCCCTGGTTCCCTGCGCACAATCTGCTTAGGAGGCATCCTCCCTGTAGAGGACATGTCAGGACAACGGTATTTAACAGAGGATAACATTTACACACATTTCTTTGGTAGTGAGTTTCTACTGGAATGTCTGCTTTATTTTATAGGACAGTGTAGGATAGTGTGAGAATGACAAAATAAACGAACAGTTCGGGTCACGAGTTACGCATTATTATACATGCAAACTCTTACAGCTACCAACCAGGACTCACTGAATTTACCCTCAATGGGCTATCTGTACAGCAGCCATATTGGAAAGAAATTGGGACACTTCTTACTTCCTTCACAGGTGATGCTGATTAAGGTTGTGTTCCGTTGTGGTCAAAGAGTCAGGGTGCACATATTTTGAATGTTGACTCACTGGAAACACTCTGCTACACCAGTGGGTCTCAAAGTGTGGTCCAGGGACCCTCATGGTTCCTTGGGGGGTTCCAGATGGACCCTTACGGGTGTGTAACTCAACCAAATGGAAGAGTCCATTTGGTTCCATTTTACACTCAGAGTTATGGGGTCCTTGCAAATTAAAACGTTTGAGAACCTCTGTGCTACACTATAAGGAACAGAGCCTTCATTAGAACGTTGATAACACCTGTGAAGGAAATAAGGAAGGGGGCCCAATTCTGCCACTGCACAACCATGCAGCAAATTGTCGTTGTCGGGTGGAAACCTTGTATGTCCAAAACCTTTTGTTTTGTATTTATCATTTAAAAAAAACGTTTGTTTTGTATTTATCATTTTAAAAAATATTTAAACTAGTGAAAACAGCCGATCTACAAGCACACAACGCCTCGCACATGTACAAATCTGAAACTTGGAGATCCAAGGTTTCTGCCCGACAGTGACGATAGACTGTATCACTAACCGGGATGCATGTTAGGTGGCATGTCCATGGGCGGTCGGCCCGACATCATGCGGGGGTCCATGTAGGACTGCATCATGATCCAGCGGGGGTCGAAGCCCATAGAGGCCAGGTGTTGGTGGTGGGGACCCATGGGCTGGTACATGGAGCGGTGCTGCTGCTGCTGCTGGGACGGCGGGGCTACTCCACCACTAGAGGGCGAAACGGAGCGTCCAGTCTGCTGCTGCTGCTGCTGTTGTTGCCACTGCTGTTGTTTCATCTGCTCCTGTGTGACCGAGAGGGAAAGTTCAAGTTAAGATCCAAGGTAGAGCACTAAACTAAGGCCTAGGCCAGACGGAGCTGGATATTTCATATATCCCGGTTTTTCAGATATCCACATAGAAAAATATCTAGGTCCACACGACAAAGATATCTAGGTCTAAAATAATCTGAGTCCCCAGACCTTCACTAGGGGGACAAGCACACACACAGTAAAGTCTTCAGAGATATCCGGGTTACATGTCTACACGGATCCAGTGATTTGGATATTTTTCAATGTCTCCACTTATTTATCCGGTTTAAAAAATATCCAGCTTTGCGGCCAAAATATCCAGCTTTGTGTGGCTGCAAGCCCCAACCGCACAAAAAAGTTGTCTAGCAAATGACTAGCTTCAGAAATATCCAGCTCCGTGTAGCCGGCACCTTTATTGTAAGTAGCCACTAAAGTAAAGATTTAAAAAAAGAGAGTTATACTACAAGGAAGAAACAAAAACAAGTGCGGACCACTTCACTTCAGTAGACAATTTACAACTTAGGCATTAAACTTATATTCTTATCCAGAGAGAAAGTAATAGATCACAGTAAGTGGCATGAACTCTAGTCAACCAGCAACAAAGTATTATCTAAATGCCAAGAACTGATACAAAGAAATAAGGAGTGCTAGGGGGTGAGGTTGAGTCAGAGGAGTTTTGAGGGAGGGGGGGGGGGGGGGGTCATTCCGCAGCCAGGAGGTAGATAATAGTATAATAGTGTTGCTCTAAAAGACACACAAACCTGCTGCCTGAGGAAGCGAGGAGGCAGGGACTTCTGGAATTGTTTGGAGTAGCCCGAAGTAAGAGCGGGCCGCATGGCAGCCCCCGCCTCTCCCTCTAGCTCTGGAGGCACCACAGGGCCGTCCTCCCCGGTAGGGGGGTCCATACGCGGCAGGGACAGGTGGGGCTCATCCACTGTTAGAAGGAACACACACAAATACAGGTAACATAAATGTATTTTGGAATCAGTACAAGTAATATACTTAAATATATACTGATAATAAATATTGTATATCGTCGCTGTCGGGTGTAAACCAACCATGTCCAAAACTAACTTTTCAGGATTGAAATTCATGTATAGCAAAAGTAGCAGATCCACCAGCTCGAGACATGGCGCCAAGCATTGCGTTTTGAAACACATAACTCCGCGCCACATTTCGAGCTTGTAGATCTGCTACTTTTGATGCTTTTGTGTGACTCTGTAGTATGATCAAGTAGCGTATTCATTTAAAATGTAAAAGAGAGAATATAGAGATGGAGCAACAACGTATAAATCTTTCACAACAATGTCAGACTCCATGAGTGGGCTAACCTCTGCCGTCGTCCATGTTGAAATAGTCTCGGATAGGCATGGGTGTCCTGTCAGCTTGGTTCTCCTCCACCAGAGGCCCTTCCTCGGCCAGGGGGCCCTCGGGTCCACTCGGAGGCTCCGGGGTTACAGCGACGGGCCTCTGCACCGGGTCAGGGACAGGGAGAGGGGGGCTGGGCTGGCAGGGGACGAAGTGCACCTCCTCCTCCACACTGGGCTCCACTCTCTCCATCTCCCTCTCCCTCTCCATCTCCATCTCCATCTTCTCCCTCTCTCGCTCTGCCCGCTCTCGCTCTGCCATCTCCCTCTCTGCCATCTCCCTCTCTGCCCTCTCTCTTTCCACCAGCTCTCTCTCCCTGTCCGGCAGAGGAGCTTGCATGACTGGAGGCTGGGGCTGTGAAACCGGCACAGAGGGGGGAGAAGGGCTGGACACGGGTGCCGGAGCCGACAGCGGGGGCGTTTCCTCTCGAGCTGCTCCGCTTTCCTCGCTAGCGGCGTCGGTGGCGGCGGGCGTGGGTTTGGTCTCGGATACCGCAGGTCTGTGTTTCTCGTTGAGGCGTTTGAGTTTTTCGGCGCACGCGGCGAGCCGCTGCTCGTCCATGCGTCTCTCCTCCTCCTCTCGTCTCCGCCTGGCTCGTTCCACGGCTTCCGAGAGGTCTGATTGCTTCTTGCGCTTCAGCCGCCAGGCCTCCGAGTCCTCCTCCCCGGCAGGTGGCGCGGCGGTCAACGGTTTGGCACCGCGCGATGCAACACCACTCACCGAACGACCACCCTGACCCTGAAGAAGGGAAAATTAGTCAAAACTACTGATTCAAGCCGTCGTTGAAGTCTAACATTCGGAATTGCAGAGGTATTTCCAGCATAAAAGTCCGAATATGTCACAGGACATTTGGCATGTTACACAAACTAAGCCAACATTACCATTCACCTTCCCATTCACTGTTTTTAGAACATTTGAGCATCAAGGGGAGAGAAAAAGCAGTGATCACATTAAGTACATAATTGCTGTGTGCTATTTTTGTCAATGTTGTGCACATCAGTCCCACCTGATAGTCCTGTGGAGGTGCAGTCTTATTGTACTGCCCCATGCTGCCTGGAGATGGCCCTCGGTCCTCTGACCCTTCCTTCCGACCCTCCTGGTTTTCTGAGGTCCGAGACCTCATACGCTCCATTTTACCCATCCACTCCCTGGACGAGAAATAATTCTCAGTTTAAACTCCACCACCTAAAAAATGATCTGCTTTATGAGACAAACCGTAAATAAACAAGGCCAAATGGTTTACCAATTTTCTCCTTTCTCCTTAGCAGCTTGGTTCTCCTCATCATCACTGAAGTTAAGTTTTTCTGTGTAGTCCACCTCCATCTGGGCACCTGGACAGAAAGGGAAATACGAAATGGTATAAGACCAGAGGCCAGTTCCCCATCAACCTGACACCATTTTTTTGTATCAATGGGAAATGTACTGCTTGATTAGAACATTGTTACCCAGAATTAAATCCAGAGTATGCCTAGCTTTGTGTCTATTCACTAACCCAATAGTGGATAGAGATAATAAATATGCAAATGAATCAATCAATCCATAGCTACTGACCAGCCCAGCCCTCGTCAGCCTCCGTGTCCAGGTTGTCCAACTCTTTGAGCTCGGTGGCGCTGATGATGGAGGGTCTGTCAGGGTCCTGGTGCCAGGACTGAGGGGGACCCTGGGGAGGCCGAGTAGGCCGAGGGGCCCTGAATAAACAGCACAGAAGTTCTCATTTTGATGCAGCTTTTGTTTGGAATGAACATGTATATTAATTTGCCACAAAACTGTACAGCATGATGCCCCACACTAAGACAGGGGTCCTCAGAGTTACTAGAAGGGGGGGCCAACAAATCGTTTTGTCACAGGATTCTCTTTTTTACATTGACTCATTGTTGGCCACGTGACGAGTTTGACGAGCATAGGCTAGCTGTTCGCTAGCCTATGGGTCACCAATTATTTTCCGATTCTCCTGGACGTCACCGGACACGTTGATGACGTACAAAAAAAGATTTCCCCTTTTTTTGGAATTTAAAAAAAAAAAAAGTCTGGATGTGTAAGGGAGAGGGTCTGGACACTTTACTGGGTGGAACTTTAGCTAAAAATAGCAGATCTACAAGCTCACAACAACGCCTCACGCTGCGATGAGCTGCGAGCTTGTAGATCGGCTTTTCTTTATCGGCAATAGGTTTGGTGTAGAGGGGGGAAAAAAGAGCAGACCAACAACATGTTTTCTATATATTGAGTGTTTGAGTGGTTTACTGTCTGAAAATACAAATTAACATGAATGATAGTGCTGTCAAACAAGTCTATGTGTAGTGTGTGTGTGGGGGAGGTCCCTGCTTCATCTGCCTCTCTGCTAAGGGTCCTTGGCCTGAAGATCTTGGCAGAGACAGGCTCCTGACCAATGGGCCACATGGCTTGGGAACAGTTTGTTCCCAAGGCTACTTACTAGACGACATGTTTTCTAACATTTGTGTAATGGGGGCAGAAAGAAAAACGTATTAGTGTTCATTATGTAACAGTAGTTATCAGGTTAGGGCATTTGAATGTATGGAGGGCTGTGAACTCACTTGGCTCCATCTTGTTGCGAAGGGAATCTGAAGTTTGCTTGGCCTGGGGCAAACGGCATTCGAGGATAGGCATGGAACATCTACGCAAAAGCACAGGAACACCAATCTTTAGACCATCAACAAAGAGCTGTCAGACTGAGAATATGTACAGTACAGAGGTCACGCTAGGACTTTAAACTGCCAGCCAGAATGTCTAGACATTTGTCAGTTTTACTGGCCATATCAATTTTCAATGCATGCCATGAAACACACTGTAGTGCTACGGTGGTAAATAACCCATTAGAGCTTGAAGACGTTACATAGCTCAACAATGCGCTTAACTGTGGAGCTTACAAGCATCGACACTGTACATTCACATGAGTTCAAATTTGAGAAATCATTGCAAAACACGCATATTACCACTGCACAGCATGGGGGTTTACAAGATACACAAAGCTAAGCAAGGTCAAAGAGAAGTGGTTCCAAGGGGTGCCCAGCAAAATGTGTCAATACATCATCACAATCATTTTAACCACTTCATTCATTTCTTGAAAATCTTGAAACTAGGGATGTGAGAGTGGGGGAGGGAGAGCGAGTGAGACCAAACCTCCATGTGTGATACACTCGCCTGGGTACCAGCCTGCTTGCTAACGCTACGTTCCATGTCACTACGCTTCTTAAGTTCTAGTCTCTCAAGAACAGCCTCCATGCTAACGCAAAGAAGAGCAATCATTTATTATCTGCGTTCTAAACCTGATGGCATAAGTTGTTTTGATTAAAGTAATGCGCCGTTGTGCTCTCCTCTCAGCTGCTGCTTAGCGCAAAAAAATAAAATAAAGAAAAAATAAATCGTTTGACATGTCGATTTTCGGCTTCGACACGTCAATTCGCAAATAATGAGTCGTTTAACATCCCTACTTGTCATAAAAATGTTAATAAAAATCCAGAAATGACCGGCCTAAAGTGACATCTGGCACAACATATGATATGATTTAAGAACTACCTCACACAGGAGAACCTGTTAGTTCATTATGTTGCCACTTACGTAAGGTGGCATCATACTCCGGAACGGAGGGTGGAGCTGTGGTGCTACACCTACACCAGCAGGAGGCTGCTGCCCCCCGTTGAGTTTGGGCTGAGGGGGACCCGACGGGGGCATCCTCTCCCTGGCCTCCCTCTTGCCATCACTGGCCAGGGTCCGGCCCTGCTCGTCAGTCTCCCCGGGGGGCGAGGAGGTGCCGGGGCCTGTGCTGACCTCCTCCGGTGCCCTGCTCTCCATCTCAGGGGTGCTGGGTGCAGTGATCAGATTCCTCCCGCCTCCCTCGCGCCAGCTGCCCACATCTAGGGAGAAATTGAGAATGCACAGAATATTGATTTTTGCTTGACCTAATCCCATTGTCAAGGAGAGAGCACGGTCCCCGAGCAGCAGGCAAATAGGAAGCGATCAATAAACATGCACTGAGACAATGTTTATGTGAGACAATGTACATCCTGTGTGTATTGCGGGTAGGGATGGGACGATATGAAAATGTCAAATCACAATTATTGTGACAAAAGAAATCGTGATTTGCGATATCATTTTTTGGCAAAGACATTTGATAGAGTGAAAAAAAGACAAGTACGTATATTATAAGTACCTTTACCAATTATAGAAGGTTTAAGTGGTACCGGATATGCAGCTTGGCAAATAAAAGGTGAATTGATCCATGACGGAGGACGCTATCACAATAAATTAAATCTCCACAATACGATTATCGTGAGTGTTTTTTTATCACGATACACGATAATATCGCTTATCGTCCCATCCCTAATTGCAGGTTTGTGTGCAGATGTAGGCAGCCATACTTTGAGGTCTAAGGCTGGGGCCAGGTCCATAGGGCTCCTCGTCTTGACCGTCCCCTTTCTCCGCCTCACCGGCCGCCTGCAAGCTGGGGAACTCCTGTTGGAACTGGCTGCTCACACGGGGAGCCCCTGTACAAGACAGCCGTGACAAAAGTAGAAGAATCACACAACACTCACAGAAATATGCTTTGGCTACGTTTTTATTTAGTTGGGTAAAGGCAGCCTAGAAATGCCATTTCGGCCATTTCGGCCTCAGCATTGTGTTATGAACACAGCACTTGAGATTTAAATTATTTGGCATTTGAGCTGATGCAATCATTACACACCGTTTGGTATCCAGTGGAAAAATGTAGCCGAACTCCAACACAGGTAGTCATTGTTTAAAAGATATCTTTATGGCATTTCCGTTTCATGATGCAATAGAGTAGCGACAGGCGATAGAGCTAGGCTTTAGGCCTGATTCAAATCCATGCCATCACAACAGTCACTATTGTGAGATTGAGCACCATTTTCATGATGAACAATCCATGACTAGGGTTGGACACGGTAACCGCCGTACCGCCGTACCGCCGTACCGCGGTAAACCGAGGTCTACCGCGGTGTCAGTGTGCTTACCGCGGTAAAAAAAGACAAAAAAAAAAAACAAGCGAGTTTTAAAACAGGGGAGAAGCGAGGACCGCATGCGCTCCATGCCGCTCTGCTCTGGGCCGTGTACCACATGTTGGAAGCCACATACGTCACTCTCACTCTCAGAGACACAGAGTCAGGCCAGGGCACCACAGCAGCCGCGAGAGGAGTACAGAGCAGCGTAAACTTTCTCTGTAATCCACACAACACAAGGATGTTAAATGTACATACCTTGTGTTGTGGCATATGTTTTTTTATTCATACGGATTACTGGCGGAGCGCGGGACGCGTGGACTAAAACCGAAAATGAAACTATTTTACTTTTTCCACCGCGTCGCACGTTTTGCCCCGTCCGGCGGCGCGTCGGCGATTTTATAACCTTTTCTTGTAACTAAAACCTGTATATAGCAGCACTCAATCACTGCGATTTGAGAGTTGAGACGTGACGTGAGTTTACAGAATCACTGTACACGATCTGACTACCCGTCCTCTTCTGGTTTGTTCACACAGCTGTTTGTGTCTGAAAAGCTAAGTAGCTAGCCTACGTTACTATGGTAACCCGACAGTACAGATCTAAAAGCTCAGAATGCGTCCCGGATGCGATGTGTTGTGAGCTTGTAGATCTGCTCCTTTCAAAGCCATACCCGCTGTGCTGTACGGAGAAGTATAACTCGGGCAGTCAGGCTGTGAGGCGACTTTAGGGAAGATGATTGCAATATTTTGGCTTATCGCCGAACCTTAATTAATAGATACGGGGGTGCGGTAATTACCGCAGTACCGGCGGTAAATGGGAAGACGGTAATCGCGGTAACAAAATGTTGATACCGCCCCAGGCCTATCCATGACGTTATGTGAGCACTGCAGGTTTGACACCGGGGGAAGAATTCAGGATGCTACTCACCTTCTGGCTGTGTCTGTGGCTTGCTGTTGGCCCAGGAGCGGCTACCCCCAATGGAAAGCTCCTGAGGTGGGGGGGCTGGTGCTTTGGTCGGGGGCGGGGGAGTCTCCGTCTGCCTGTGGTGCAAAAACAACAATGGGGGTTGGAAGTCAGAGAGAAATAAAGAAGGGGTCGCATTTCCAGTGGGGCAAGAGCTGCATCGTATGTAGGTGTGTTTGTGTGCGTGTTAATATGGCCCACTTCAGTGCATACACACATACAAGTTGTCTGCTGCCTCAGTTTAGGAGGTACAGTATCAGGGCTTGGTCGACTGCATGGCAAGTAAATAAAACGTTTGGGTAAGTGGAGTTTGCTTTCAAGTTTCCCGACGGGCAAGTGCATCCCGTCTACGTTAAATATTAGAGACCATTTATGCAAAACGCAGCTACCTTTTTACAACTTGCATTTGCGCCACTCAGCAGTTAGCAATTGGATTTAACATTAATTTCTTCTTCAAGCGCAAATATTACCTATCATTTTATAACGGATGATTTACTTTTCGGGCAAGTGGGCATGACCTTTGGTGCAAGTGCCATGACCTGTACTTGCCCGACAGGCGAGTGCCTCTGAGACCTCAAGTGTCAACCCCTGTACAGTATATGTGAAGGTGTTTGGTTTCGTATTGTATACGTGTTCATGTCATTCATGTCACCTCTCCTCCGCTCCCTCAGGTCGAGATGCCCAGCCGCTGCCGTCCTTGGGGACGATGTTAACGTTTGGGTCGTTGCCCTTGTTCTCCGCCTTTAAGCTGGGCAGGCTGGCCGGAGGGGGCATGCGCCGGCTGCCAGCAACTTTGCCCAAACTCTGGAGCCCATGTCTGGCAGCCACTGCAGTCAGGGACAAAACAGATTAGAATGTAAAGAAAGACGTTGCGTGAGATTACTTCATACTTGTGCCAAGATTTCAACCCGATCCAACTGCCTTTGACTACCATTATAAAATGAAAGTTAGGCATTTCATAAAATAAAAAACCTAAGTGGAAAGAATTGTGCATACAAAATGTAGTGCTTATCTGTGGTTTGCGAGATTAGCCCCGGACAAACAAAACACACAACCAGACAGTCAGACACATTTGTAGACCGCTCGCCTCCTACAGAGCCACACCGTAAAGATAACTATCCTTTTTCTTGATTTCATGCCATTTTATAATATTATCCAGCAAGGCAGTATACAGTGAGGATTGTGGATAGAGTGACGTGCATGTTTGCAATGCGTACAAATAGATGTTCTATCTCATGATTCATGACTATGCCTTATGAGTTGAGCAAGACAGGCTTCTGACATTGAATGTGTGTAATGAAACAAAACCAGGGTCTACACGCCATCAATGAATGCAAGCACGGGGTCACGGTTCACTCACTGGCAATTGCTATTCTGCCATTTCTAGTGTGTGTGTGTGTGTGTGTGTGTGTGTGTGTGTGTGTGTGTGTGTGTGTGTGTGTGTGTGTGTGTGTGTACAGTATGCATGCACATATCCGTGTGCAGATAAGAGTGGCAGTGTGAACTCACCTGCAGTTTTCTGGGTTTCCAGAGATTTGCCCTTGTAGGTATTGAAGAGGCTAAGGGTTGCATACTTTGTCTTGCCATCCTTTGCCTTGGTGCTGCTCTGCCCTGACTTCTCTGACATTTCGCTGGAAACTCATCGAGTCTGGTCCTCTGGTCACACCCCCAGAACCAGCCTCCTAAAGGCACCAGGTGGAAGACACACAGGAGGTAAGGTCAGATAAAAGTGTAGACATGAAGGAAGACTGGAATTAGTTCCCAGCCAGCTTCTTATATTCATGATTTGGCAGACTTTTCGGTCCATATACTTTGCTTACAAGACCTCACTGTAAGAAAAATGTACACTGGAAGGTCAGGCAATAACAAAATATGCACCCAAGAAACGATATCAGTTGCCAGCCGCTTTCCATTCAAGCTGTGCTGAGACCAGGCCAACTTAAAACCACTTGCTCTGCTAAGAACACACAGGGCTGAAAAGCCACACTGCATGGAGATATAATACGGAGTCATACAGCTGCAGAGAAGCTGCTCTGACTGAGTTATTGTGGTGAAGGAATGAAACAAGTACGATGGGAGAGGGAGAGAGATAGAAGTGATTCTTCCCATAACCAGAATGATACCTTCTCTCTGCTCATAGGGGCATGTCCTGTTGCCATGCCTGCACAACCTACGACAACAGGCAGAGTAGCCAATGGAGAGAGGCTGGGAGGAGGAATAGAGTGAAAACCAGCAGGGGATGAGAAGGAAGAGGAGTTTGTGTGTGTGTGTGGAGTGGGCAAGAGGTAGAGCAGACGGAAAAAGCCTGAAGCAAGACAGAAAGTGAGCATTAGAGTACACATGAGAAAAGTAAAAGGACAAGAGATGTTGCATTTGGAGCTTCCGTCTCTTTCCCAGAGTCACACAGGGGTAATTTATAATTGATGGAGAGTGGTCCTGTTGGCTAGGAGAGACAGTGGAGCACCTGATAGTCTTTCTCTGAACAGTTTGCCCATACAGCATGCAAGTCCTCATACAGGAGGCATGGGGACTTCTACTCAGATGTAGGGATGGGATGATATGAAAATGTCATGTCACAATGTCAAAATTGTGATTTACAATATTAATCAAAACATTCATTAACATTCATTAATAATAGCGATTAAAGATTTAATTGTGTTTTTGTCGTTGACAATTGCATTTCTGTCTGGCTTGTAGGCTTTGAAGTTGCATAACCTAAATATACAAAGAAATTACTGACATATTTGACAACTTAATACTTATAAAGAACGTTGATAATGGAAATTGCCAATCTACAAGCTTGTGACGCATTGTGAGCTTGTAGATCTGCCATTTCCACTATTTTTGTTCAGAATGTTTGAAAATATGTGAACATTTTTTATGACAAAATAATTGCGATCATGTCAATTAATTGCGATTAGATGATTACCGGTATGTAATAATTGTGACAGGCCTATGTGACTTAACAAAAAAGGTCAGCCGGTTTGTGCCAAAATGTTTGGCGTGTGTTGGGAGGTGTTATGGAAAGAGGTTGATAAGATGCAAGGCAGACAGAGTCAGTGATAATGGTCCACGTCCGTTCTACAACCAACAGAGGAACCACGGCCGAATCCTGGGTACATGGGGTCAGCCAAGGACATGCTGTGATTGCCAAGGTTACTTAACATCAAACCTCTCCTCTACTTCTCAGACGGTTTTATCAGCTCAAACCTTCTTGGGGGTGCAAGGGAAGAATCTTTATCAAAACAAATACCACTTCCTGACCCTCAACTGGTTAAGTCCAACCTCTGGCTGTTAGGGATGGGACGATATGAACATTTCATGTAAAAAAGAATTGTGATTTACGGTGTTATCGCGACAATCAAAATATCCCCAACAAGCCAACATCCATGACCCCGGTGCAGAACATTTGCCAGAAATGTGTAGATATCTACAAAGTCACAACGCGTCACGAGCTTGTAGATCGGCTATTTTTTGGCAAAGAGATTTGGTAGAGTGTGGAACAAAAGACTATCAAGTACGTTATTTCCAGGTCCGTTTTACCAATTATAATGTGTAAATGGTACCAGATATGCAGCTCGGCAAATAAAAGGTAAATTGATCCCAGTGCATGACAGGGGATAATTTCACGATAAATTTACATCTCCACGATACGATTATTGTGAGTGTTTATCACGATAATAATAACGATTATCATCCCATCCCTACTGGCTGTTCCCATTGCCCGATACCTAGATTGACTTCCTCCCAGCAGTCACTCCATTACATTAAAAGTAAACCTTTCTTGGTGTCCTCCTTTCTTCCCATGTCCAGCAGCCAATACACATCAAAAAGGTGTTTCTGCTAAGGAAGATCTGTTAAGCGAATAGGAGTGTTTTTGAGTGTGTGTTGACTTCACCTCCTCAGCCACACACTGGCACTTATTGGCGACAAATTTGGTCCATTTCAACCGCAGTTTGGGAGCCCACTTTGGAATTTGAAATGGCTGGTACAATTTCAACCCATTAGCCTTGGCCACTGTGGCAAATTAATTAAAACATTGGTTTCCTGCCCTGGTCAGGATGCCACCCCTCTACAGGAAGGAACCACATATCATGTGTCACACACCATCACTGCTCACTTCACAGGGAGACTGGTCAGCGAGCGAGTACCATTGTTGTCTGAATAGGCTCCCTCCACACTCTGTTACAACTAGCAGGTTTAAAAAAAAATGCATTGATTAAAAGTTTTTAATAATGACATTTTGAACTACATGGGAGTCAGCCAATGACATTTGTTTCTACATTTCTAAACAAATGACTGCAGACGATGCAGTGAAACAGAGACAGTCGAGAAGTCCAATATCTCCAGTTTATATTCTTCTGAGTCATCTACTGTAAGTACTAAGTAGGTGGATATTATCAACTGAGTCACTCACCAGTCCCTCTCATTCTCTCTCCCATACAGTATGATGGTCAGAAAGGGACAATGCAGTGAGTGACCGCCACTCCAACTTCCATGTATAAGGCTCCATTTAGTCTATTGCTCTATGAAGATTTTGAGGTTGGACACGGTAGAAAGTACCATGTACTGCCATACCTACACTCCTCTTAAACGTTTTTTTATTGTCCCATGCAGAAGGACGGGGTGGTGAAAGATAAGGACCCTCAGCCAAACCTCAAACTATTGTGGTTCTGCCCTACCTGGCCCATCAATACCCCCGAGCGGGAGAGTCCCTTGTGAAGGGACTGTAATATCTCACTGCCTACCCAGATAGAGACAAGATATATAAAGGCACTGATGATTTAACCTCCTGCACTAATGAAAAACATGCTATGAAATATGAATGCCAGAAAGGAAAAACGCCAAAGAAAACAAAGTTCACAGAATGATTCAAATGGAAAGGCTGTCAGCTGCTTGATTTACATACTCGACTCAAGTTTAAATCCATTTTAGTCAAAAGGAAATGTCTAGCAATCTTGATTTTTGGCCCCATGTTTCTATATTTAATTAGGCCAATTTCTATCTCCGGCTGTACATCTATGATCTGATTAAATACAGTAGCTGACTTAAATCAATAACTCACTTCCATCAAATCACTTGTGCATTAAAAATGTTTTAACCTATAGATAAAAATCAAAGGCAACCCCTACATCAAAAAAGCAGGAAACGGCATAAATTCACTCATTCTCAAAGTTTACTGATGGAGATGTCATAATGATTCAATGACATTCACATTGAATCATTTCAAGACATCCACTCCCCAGTCTCCCTAGGCCTGGGGCCAGACTCGTGAGCTGTTCATTAATGCACTAAAAATGTGCCCCCCGTGTAGGGAAATCTTGAATGCTTCCTGTACCATCTTGAGGGATTGTGGGATTGACAAATCATAGTGCTCATCAATAATACAGATAATTATGCCCAACATCCAAATGTGGAAATCCAACAGCAACGCAATAGTCGGAGACAGACACCTTTAGGTCTGGCCGCTCATATGACTAGCTCAAAATTCTATTTTCGTTCATGTTTCTGCAAAATCAGTGTCATTGATGAGTCAGGCCATCTTGCTTCATGGACTACTAGAATCTAGATTATACTGGGGTGGTGAGCACTGAGCAGGGTGGTTCACAGACACAGGGGCCTCTCCTCCTCTCCGCCGGGAACTCACCCGGCCCAAAATAATGCCGACACCGCAGCGACGTTATCAGCAGACGGCCAAAACGCCTCAGCCCTGCCGGCAAGCCACACACACACACACACACACAGAGGCAGGTTTTGATTCCAGATGTGCAACGTGGTGCTGAGCGGCAGGCAGAGAGCAGAGGCCAGGCGGCGTGCATCGCTTTTTAACATCCTTTCGGTTTTCTCCCGGTCGCCATCACATACACACACTCCTTTAGCTCTGTGGTTTTCAAACAGTGGTCCGGGGACCACCAGTAGTCCCTGAGGGGGGTTCCAGGTGGTCCTCAGCTAAATGATGGAGTTGGTTACCAAATGGATCGTTATAGATCTTTAACTCTTGAGAAGAGTAACATTGTTAAACATCTTCATTACTTACTGTATAAGAAGTCTACACAATTACAGAATGTAAAAGAATTTACCTGTATCTATCCTATGAGATGGTACCACATCAATACAGTATGGAATTGTGGACAGAATCAAATCCAAACGACAACAAAATCGTCTAAAGGCTTTGGGTCTGACAGAGGCTAAATCTCATCAGATGGTGTTCCGTGGCTCAAATGCCGAATAAATAACGGGCCTTGAGATGTGAAAAGGGTTGAAAAACCACTGCATTTAGCTCTCATCGCGACCACCACAGCAGGCTGGCTAACCAGCTAGCATGAGGCATTTCACCAGAAAAGAAACCCACCGACACAACTCAAGTCAGTACAACATCCCTGACGTGCCAACGCCAACCCACCTGCAGCCGCCGGTCTCTTCTTTCTTTGTCCGCTTGTGTCTCTTGTTGTTGGCCTGTTGGGACTATAGAAGTCTGAATGTTGGCCTGGGGTTTGTGTCGTGAACAGTGTGTACGTGTGTGACTATGTGTGTGTGTCACACACCGTGTGAGTGTGTGTGTGGCCGGCGGATTACAAAAGCTGCGGCTAGCCTGCTAGCCTGGCTCGGCTAACGGTGGTTAGCTGGTTTAGCTCGCCGCGGTGCCACCAGCAAGCTTTTGCTCTAGCTTCTAACGACTCGTCCTCGTCCCCAGCCTTTCTTCTTGTCGTTATAATGCGTCCCTTTCGGACTGCCGCTCCGTCCTCTCGCTCGTTCGGACGGACGTTTGAACGCCGGGGGAATAATGGGGTACGGCTCGGCTCTTGTGTCTTCCCTCCGTCACCCCGTTGTTATCTCGTGCGAGACGAGTTTGTCTCTCCTGGTTGAGTGAGGCCCCGCTGCTCGCGCCGCGGCCTGTCTGTCTCACAATCAAAGATGGCAGACCCAGGGTTGCCAGATTTATCGACCGTTATCGCCTTTTCTGGGACGCCAAATCGTACACAGAAAAGGGGATTTGTTTATTTTATTATATTATGCCTCGTTATTTTACGCCAGTGGTTCTCAAACGTTTTCATGTGATGTCAAGGACCCCCATATTGACACTTATTAGCCCGTGGACCCATTTGAATAGATAGAGGGACCCCCCCATAAGAGAAGATTTTTTACGCCTCTATTTTAATATCAAGGACTCCCAGTTTGTCTATCTCTGAGACCCCGATTTATATTGTAAACTCAATGTTAATTTAACTCTGAGAGTGTACCGTTAGGGTCCATTTGTACACTCTGAGTTACATACCACAATGATCCATTTGTTCCTAACTATCATCAAGGACCACTGGGGGTCCCCGGACCCCACTTTGAGAACCAATGTCTTATAGGCTACCTTTAGTTAAAGTTTAACATGGATCTGTCTGCTATGATAAATGCTGATCACACTAATAGTTCCCTTAAAGTGGACCTGGACATGTGATGATGTTACCCCAGTTTAGGAGACACTGACAGTAGGCCTAGTTTAATATCACAAATAATTAAATATAGGCTACTGTGTCTTAGAAAATGCCAGAAGAACTGTATCCAAGCTCTGACAGTCACAGTTTACTTTGACAGTTATGCCTGGCCTGCATAGTTTGATTGAACAAACGATCTTTTCAGATTGCTACTGTAACGTGTAACGTTTCTACCAATTAAGTTTTTAGACTATTATCTTAACAGAGACGCTATAAAAATAGATTATAGACCTATCTAATTATAATATGTCTATGTGTAATTGGCTAAATTAATACAATGTGTAAATAAGCTATAAATAATAAACATTTTGTAAAACATAAGCGCACTTATAAGACCCCAAAACGCTTTTTACCAAACCTGGCAACCCTATGCCGACAAGTTATGCGTGGACGGTTCCTTTTCCGGGGTCCTTGCAAGGAATATCTACAAGGAACAGACAACACCCGGAAGTTGGCACGCCGGGTGGCCACTTTTGGGTGGCGGAAGTGACGAAGTGCTCATAGACGCTAATGTTAATTTTGGGTGGCCAAAGTGTCATGGCGGCGTCCCATGGAGCCTGAAATGACGAAAATGACGTTGGTGTCCGTTCCTTCTTTGATCTTCCTTGGGTCCTTGGGTCCTGCTTCTGTGCGGCGGTTCATTTGAAAACTGTTCCACGATCAAACCTTTGGCCTTTGATTGATTGACTACTTTATTTGAAGTTTGCTTAGGAAAAGTACAAGACAGTACGCAATTCAGATAGGTCTACTAATAGGATTTAAACCACTGGTTCCCAAACACTGCATGGTCTGGAGTCTCGGGACACATTTGTGGGTCAGACAAATTTATAGGGGTCATGTCACAACTCGAATAAAAATCCCATTTCCTTTTCCTACATTAAAAAAAACATATAGGCCTGTATTTCAAAAGAACAAACAAACAAACAAACCCACAAAATACCATGAAAACAAAATAATATTAATTAAGAAGTAGTGAATAGCTGATCTACAAGCTCACAATGCGAAGCAGTAGTGAGCTTGTAGATCTGCTAGTTTCACTAGTTTGAGTCCCATGGCAAACATCAAATTTCTCTTTTGGGTCACAAGCTAAAAAGTTTGGGAACCACTGATTTAAACCACAAGAAAGCACAATGGCTTGTTTACATTGTGGTCCTTTTGTGCTCAATTCATATAAACATTAAGACAAATAAACACAGTAGGCCTACCATGCAAAAATAACATCATAAAACAGTAAAAAAAAATAAAAAAAATCCCACCATAATAAAAAGTAAATAGAAGCTAAATGTTCCTAAAACATTACAATATATATATATATACACACACACACACACACACACACACACACACACACACACACACACACACACACACACACACACACACACACACACACTAGTAGTCTTCTACATGGGTGTGGACAGTATATGAGTGACTGAATGTCCTTGAGGAGTCTCAGAAGTAATGTTAGAGAACCCAGACCATTGACGTCCAGTTGTGCAATACCCGTTGTATCCGTCTGTCTGTCTTTGTCCCTTTCATGCCTATATACATCATATGGAGATCTCTTATCTCTGTCTGTCTGGCTCTCTTTTGTGCCCATATATGCTGTTCCATGTTCAGGCCAGTCTGTGATGTCATCTCCACATTTGGGCACTTGCTTCATCATGTCAGACAGACATTATTTGGGCATTATTTGGGCATTGTTTCAGCATGCGGCTGTTTGTTTTTTGATTGATTGAAGACTTTATTAGAAGTTTGCATAGGAAAAGGTACAGTTTCATGACGGTACAGTTCACTGGTACAAGGTCTACTAAAAGGAGATCCTAGAAAAGACCAAGCTTATTTCCACAGGAAACCATTTAAGTATCTCATATAACATTGAATGACTGACCAATAGAACACAGTATGCAGTAGATATAGTCAGTAAAAAAAGAAAGAACAAAAAAACAGTAAGCCTATACAAACAGTAAGTATATACAAAGAAGGGGCAGAGTAGGGTAGGGCTGGGCTAGTACCAGTTGCCAACGGCTGCTGCCTGTGGTTTTTCAGGGCGATTTTAAAGGATGCTAGTGATCCACAGTCCTTTAAGACCTTCGGTAAGGCATTCCACATTTTTGTGGTATAGCAGAAGAACGAGTTTGACCCTTTCTTTGAGGTGACTCTGGGTTGTTGTTGTTACCATGGTGGCGACACTGTTTAGTATCAGTCAAGTCAGCATGTGGACAGATGGCTGACAGACATTCTGTAAATTGTGATTGCACCTGAAGCATCAGTGAGCATGTGATGTTACTGTTGTATATGTTATGTTACACTATGGGGGTATTTTCTCTCATCTCTGATTGTTTGTGAAATATTGGATTATTTTAACATTTATATTTGTTGGATGAGTTAACTCATCTGAAATATGACCTGTAGCCAGGCCTACTATTCTACACTGTAGACATCAAGACAACACATTTGCCTGAAAATACAATAATACAACAGTAGGCCAGTCGTGGAAGAAGTAAGCTACTCGGATATTTTACTTAGCTAGCCTATACTACAAAATACATTGTTACTCTGTCAAAATGTAAATGTACAAAGGTATTGGCATAAAAATGTATTTACAGCACTAAATGTAAAAGTAGCATATAGGACTCATCATGGATAATGATGAATGTTTTCATCACTTTTATGTTGGAATTGGTCCAGATGGGGATCTCTAAACATCAAAGAAAATGTGGTAAATAAAAAAAGTAAAATATTTGCCTCTGAGATGTTGAAGATATTTTGTGATGCGATGCCCATTGCCTTGTGCTATTTCAGGATAAACAGAGAACACATTAAAAAGGACATAATATATTAGACCGCAAATGCTTTATTTTCCACAGTGTATCTAGCTATGATTATTAGAAGAAAAAACACTTTATATTAAGTTCCTTCTAAATTGTCTTCTAGAATCTGTGATACAATGGCTGTGGCTGAAAACATCCAGGAATGGCTACATTACAATTTAGGCAGTTGGCAGATGCTCAGAATAACTTATAAAGTGGAAGTAAAAGGCATTAACCCTATAGTCAACAAATGACAGGATATTGCTTCATACAGTGTACCGTATATACCAGTGTACAATAAGACACCCTGAATATTCTTTGATAAAGTGGTTCTTAATTATATGTGACTACCGTATATGACCTGTAATGGTGACCCATTGTCTGCTCAGTGATTTCTTTGTGAATTATTAGTGTTATAGTCTTATAGTCAATATTGGTGCCATTGCATTGGTCCGAAGGTTCATTAGTCCGAAGGTTCATTAGTCCGAATTTACATTACATAAATGTCAGATTAGAACAAAAGAAAAATCACAACAATGTTGCTGAAAATTTTACCAGAGAAGTAAATTGTGCCTTCCATGACACAGACAGGTAAGAATCAGAAGAACCTTAAATAATTTAATGTAGCTTATATATAACATTTGCAATCTGTAGAGAGCAAGTTATGCTGAGTTTGATGTAACACAAAACCATTGACAAGATGGATGTTCCCTTTAAAATATCGTATTTATTAAAATAGAATTTCACTGTAGCCATATGCTACACATTGAAGATTTGCAAGCATGCACAGGATTGATCAGACTTCACACCTCTAGATGGCGACATTTCCTTGTGTATTATGATTTTTACAGCACGTTCAGGCAGATTAATGTAATGTTAAAGGGAACATTAGTCAGTTAATTATTAAACAAGTTGGAGTTGTCAAGAAACTGAGCCATGTTATACAATGAGAATCATCTGGGTTCATCCGAGTCAAGCAGGTTAATTAATTACTGTCCAGGCAGATAGACCTTTAACCTGTCCAGCAGAGCACTTGGCTCTTGTAGGAAAGTTGGGAGGCCGTTTCTGTTGTAATATGCAGCCAGGCCAAGGGCAGTGGCTGCCAGAACCAAAGGAAGCATCACAGAGCGCTTAGGCTCATGTAATTGATCAGTTGGTCTCGTCTTCATGGGTTGAGCAACCCTCTCCCACTGAGTAAGGATGGCCTGACGGGCCCCTGCCCACTTTCCTGGCCCTCTTAGCCGGTAGTGGTATGGGGTGCAAGGACCCAGGAACAGACTCAGGCCCAGCCTGGGATCCATCAGTAGCGACCAAACAATATTGGGCCGAACCCCTAAGAGGTCTGCCAACTCATCCATGTAGGAGATGTAGTCAACCTGGATGGTGTGCCTGTTACTAGTGACGTACCTGAAATAAAGTTCAGAGGTAGACCTGGGTTAGACAGGACCATTTCATCAGACATCTGTTTGGTCCTGAACAGAAACGGAATTTAGTAAATCCACTGTAGTACCTTTTAGCCATGGTTTCCTGTTTGCATTTCACATCCTTAAGCATGGCAGCCACTGAGGGAAGCTTGTTGCAGCCTGTGTGTATTGAAGTCAGAATTTACATAATTAACTTCCCCATTACTCCTGAAGCATTCTTTGAAGCATAGTAGTGTGATATAAAAAGAGGTACATCCTGTATCACCTTTAAAGACACGTGTGGCCAATCTAGCTTGCATCTCAGAGATGGGCATGATGGCTCCCAGCGGCTGTACCAGGCCAATAATGGCCAGTGTAGGGCGATCCAACTCAGGGGGGAATACATACTTGTACAGAGATGCCTTGTTTCCAGACACTGGGAGCACATGTGATTCCAGGAAGGGAAAAGAGAAGTTGTAACCTGTGGCAAATACCTGCAAGACAGAAGGTATGTACAGTACATCAATGAACAGCAGTAGCGCAGTTCCAGTTCAACCCCTACTCCTCCTGGCAGTAGGTACCATGTCAAGGTGTCCTTGAGAAAGACACGGAATCCCTAACAGTTCAGTCCAATTCAGGCGGCCTCTTGACATACTGTACTCATCTACTGCCGTTTGAAGGAGAGAGACAGAAAGGGAGACATTACTGTATCTGTGTACTACCAAAGACTCCAAAAATGGGACCCCATGCCTCCCAGGAGATAAGCTCCTGCCCTATAGGCTTCAAGGCTCGGCAAGGCTTACTTTTGATACTATTACACTTACCACCAAGTCAATGTCTTCCACCACACTCCCATCATCAAATTCCACAGTGGATCCCTGAATTCGGCGGATGTTGGGTTTCACCTGAATGGTTCCAGATAGAATACGGTTGGGCAGCTCATCGTTCACCGTGGGATGCTGACTGAACAATCTGATATTAATATTCAGATGTGTGTTAATAAGATACTGAGCAAGATACTGAGCAATGACAATACTTTGAGGGGAAAAAAATGTGGTACTAAAACCCTTCGTTTTCACAAGCTTTGTTGTAACTGTTATGTAATACATAAAAGCATGCATAGGTAATACACATTTTAAGATACCTGTGTTTTGGCTTCAGGTTGTACAGACTGTGGCAGAATTTTTGGTTGAGTCTGTTCTCCACTAGGCCGCAGAAAAAGTTAAAGGGGAGAAGATGCTTCAACATTTCTGCCAACCTGTTGAACTGCATGTCTAAGGGGATCCCGTAATCCCCCACTCGGTTTAAAATCCAGGCACCCCTCCGAGTGCTCAGGAAAACCTGGGAAAAGATGGTGAGAAGTGGGATCAACCAGAATCGCCACAAATATCTGAATGAATTGAATCAGATTAACATCACATTATTAGTGTGCATGCCTGGGGAAACATGCATATTTTACAAACTGACAAACCTGCTTGGTAACTCTGCTTAGCTCAACGGCAATGTCTCCTCCAGAGTTTCCAATTCCAATCACCACAACCTTTTGGTGATACAATATTTTCATTCGATTTTGAGACACAAACTAATTTACAATTAGCGACGCTCCAGAACGATTTACAGTGAGCAAGGTAAACATGAGGTAATGCATAGAGATGGTATCTAGGATTATGTCCAGGATCAGGTAAACCAGGAACCTATCATCAATCTCTAAACAGTAATATAAAAAAAGATTACGTACATTGAAACTATACTGTACAAACTGTAGGTCAACAGATTAACCTGGCGTCTGTCTAAATAACATGTTATTTAATTACATTTTAATCTTTGCATAAGCCTGCAAGGTCATCAAGGCTAGGGCAAGTGCTACGGGCTAAGGGGTGGAGTCAAGAGGTGAGTCTTCAGATTACGGCAGAAGTAGGACATTAGGAAATAGAACATTGGACACAACAGAAATCTAGGGGGAAAAATAACCTTTTTATTCCGCCATTCCTCAGCAGTCTTGTAGTCCCGGCTGTGAAAGTACTTTCCTTTGAATGTGTCAATTCCTGAAAGATAAACGCATAGTTGACGTTTCATTTCTTTCCAGGGCTGTCATTATTTATTATAGTGTTAGTTGTAAATTAGTATTAGTGTAGTAGCCCTGCCCATTTCAAGCTTAATTTATACTCTGTCCTACAACGGTTTAAAAAATAATTCACAAAAATAGCATATATAGAAGCTCACAACACGTGTCATTGCAACACATTGTAAGCTTGGTCATTTTTGGCATGCAACACTAGTGCTCAAGTATAAATGAGGCTTCAAAAAACACTTATTATGTTAGAGTGTCATCAGGGGCCTGAGTAAGAGTTGAACTGAATATGAAACAGTTCATCTGAAATATTGTCAGACAGAATCATAAATCAAGTTACCAAACACCATACTTGGATTTCATCATGTGTGGCTGACATACACCTGCTGTAACTACACACAATCCTCATCTCAAATGGGGAAATCATTGACTATTACAGGGTGAGATTTCACACTGGATCCCAATTTAAAACAAGTGTTTAGTGACTTCATAACAGCATTGTAGTCTTTTATGTGACAAATTTATGCTACAGTTGTAATGGAGAATCTAAGTTAAAAGATCAAACCTATTAGTTTCAGCTGATGAAATCGTTTGAATTTATGTCGTGCACTTCCCATGAAGCATACAGTTTCAATTTGTATGACATGCAGTATACAAACAAACTTTGGACTTTGGATGTTATCAACAAAACCATGTCTTTGTTTTTATTTTGCACGGTTTGTATCAGTGATTCCCAAACTCCAATTTTAAGGGTTGCGAGTAAATATTCCCCTTTTTGCATAAAATAAAATCATTTTCCAGAAGAATTACAGAAATAAACTAGAAGCAGTGCTCTTCCTAGCACAGGTCTCCACCAGGCCAGGCGTCCTGACTCCTGATGGTGCTATAATAGGCCAATGTAAAAAGCGTGGCATGTGTTCTTAGACCTTTCATGGCAGTCGGACGCTGCATGCATAATTTGAGGCATTGTGTTCCAAAAATGTGTTTGGCTAAAGTTTACCTGCTGGTGGCGCTAGGGTAGCATTTGTTCCTTGACGTAGTGGGAATATGTGTGGCAAATTTCACGGTAATAGCAATACAAGCTGCGTTGATGATTTGAGGCATTTTGTTCAAAAACAGAGCAATCCTGCAAACTTTGGAAGCCAATATTATCCAATTAGGATGGAATATGAAATATCAGACGGATCAGACTTGACTATAGAGATACTGTGTACTGATTTGCATGATTGTTGGAGAAACAATAATAGCAAAGAATGTGTTTTACATAAGTTGTCCTCCTGGTGGCGCTATAAAGGCAAATGTGAAAAATGCAGGGCAAAGGTTTATCCTTAGCCTCTAGGGAGTGCACATACAAAGTTTTGCACTTATCGGTGGAGTTAAAGGTAAAAACACAAATTGCCCTGTTATAGCGCCACCATGAGGCTGATTTGAGAAATTTGAAGTGGCATTCTTTTCCTCAGCCTAGTGGGAACGTGCGGCGCGCCCAATTTCACCAAGATTGCACGCTGTGTTCATGATTTGAGGCATTTTGTTCAAAACGGAGCAATCCTGCAAACTTTGGGAGCCAATTGTAGCCAATCAGGATGGAATATGGAAAATCGGACAGATCCATGTTGATCACATGACTGTAGAGATACTGTCTATCGATTTGTAGGATTTGTGGACAAAATCTCTAAGAGTAGTGTACAGAAATGTGTTTTGCAAACATCGGCCGATCTGTGTGCTCATTTTGGCAGCGACCGGGCCAACGGCGCCGGAGATTAGGGGTAACAAACTGGATGGACGGACGGAGGCGAAAACATACTCTCCCCCATGCCTTCGGCTGACAGATGGACGGACGCATGCACCGACGGACGGAGGCGAAAACATACTCTCCCCCATGCCTTCAGCTGGTGGAGACAATAAAAGATCTACAAGTTGCATCGCAACGTTTTGTGAGCTTATAAATTGTGTGTGTGTGTGTGTGTGTGTGTTTTTTTTTTTAAATAGGGCTTAAAGTTATGGGTCCCAGGGAGACAAACAAACACAATTCTCTTTTGGGTCTCAGATACCAGGGAAGTCTTGGAGAGGCATGTTGGGGTGACAGTGGTGTCCGATGCAGATCATCACAGCGTCGTAGATGTGCCTCTCCTTCTTCCCATCATGGTTCTCCGTCTCCACGTCCCACTGGCCTGAACGAGAGAAATCATTTCTCTGCTTCACGTGCAGGACTTTGGTCTGACAACAGAGAGGCAGAATAAAGAACACTCAAGACCTTGCTGGTTATACAACACAGTGATTCTCAACCCTTCTCATTTCAAAGACCACCAGTTTGATATGCATTAGAGGGGGGCAGAATCCCATTTTATATCTCCTGGAGACCCAGAATCTACACTGTAAAATCGCATTTATGCTGTGTTAATTTAGGGTCCATTAGGTTCCATTTGTACACTCTCTGAGTTACAGGTCCATAATGGCATCAGATTCCTAATAGAGCATTAGGATAAATAATATTACACAGGAAAATACAGAATTTGAATCTGTGCAAAAATGCATCCGTTTCTTACACATTTGGTTTCCCATGTTCAACTTGTGCAACATTGTTTAGTTGGTTGCCGTTTCTTTTTCTCTCTCTCTTTTTGTAAACAATAAAACAAAACAAAAAGTGTAAATGTACAGTAGATTAAAAGACTATAAGCAGGCAAGTAGGCAAAACGGTAAACAACAAACCAAAGAATTACCTGCACACTGCCAGCTTGCACGACGCATGAAGCAATGTTTCGGTCCCGTACAGAGGTAATTTCCCTTTTATTTGAAAGCAATCCAGTCCAACCTTCCTCATGCCTGAGGAAGGTTGTGTTTGACCGAAATGTTGCTTCTAATAAATGTACTGTGCAAGCTGGCAGTGTGCGCCTGTGCGGGTAATTCTTTTAGCGTTGCTCCTGGAAGCTATAGCTCCAACATCTGGCTTTGTCCGGTCAAAAACCAATGGGAAAACGCGTTCAAAAATGTCCTGGCTTAAGTAAACTGAAGCCTACATCCTGGCACAAATAGTTCAAAGTTTTGTTGTCCGGTCGAAAACCTGTGGGGAAAAAAACGTGTTCAAAAAATGTCCGGGCCAAGCTCGGGTCCCCATTGGCCAAGCTTCGCAGGAAACGCTGTGATTGGCTAGCGGGACGCTTGATGAACTCATACATAGCACTGCTCATTTCACACTAGGGGCTATTACTATTATGATCCAGGTCTTATGCCTTATGCCTTAACTTCTTTGCCTTTTTTTACTATATATACATATTTTTTTTAAATATTTCAAATAGCTGATCTGCAAGCTCACAACGTGCAGATGTAGATCAGCATTTGAAGTATTTAAAAATGTTTTTCAAAATAGTAAAAAAAAGGCAAAGAAGTTAAGGCATAAGACCTGGATCATAATAGAGCCCTAGGTGTGATTTTTTATAGTTTTTACTTTAAAATACATATTCTATATGCTATTGGAGAACTACAGTATTTCAAGGGCATAAAATAGCTCTCGTCAAACTTGTTACTGCAAGATATTCAATGTGGCCTCCTCACTTTGAAGCGTATGTACTTGGTGAGCTGGAAGTGAGCCGCGTACATCCGGAAGTAGTCCATGATGAGGGAGTTGTGCATGTAGTTGGGGTAGTGTGCAGGGATAGGATAGTCACTGAAACACATCATCTCCTTGGAGGTGTTGATGATGACGGAATGGTAGATGCTGGCCCTGTCCGCCTCTGGGTTCTCCTGCAAGTTAGGACAGAGAGATGGGAGATGGTTCACTTATAAAGAGAGATCACAGTAACATAGATTAATATACATCTAAATCAGTTTAACCAATTTGACTGTCAATAGAAAATAGACAATCTACAAGCTCACAACGTTTTGCATCGTGGCACGTTTTTAACTAGTAGATTGCCCATTTTTATGAATCTTGAACATTTTGGAATATTTTTTAACCCATTATGGACGGGTACACATTTTTGTGTATTACGCCCTCAGGCCGGGAACACATTTTTGTGTATTACAGTAGGTACAGTATGAAGTACAGTAATTTCTGATTTTTTTCCCCTTTTTTTTCTGATTGTTTTCTATGAAAGCCAAAGGTGTAAGCTATCAAATAGTTTGGAATTTTGTTTCTAGCTGCTACAGAGGCTGAGTAATAGTTTTCCAGAAAACAGTGGGTAATTTTCAAATCGGACATAGGTTTTTATTGCTTTTTTCAAATCGGACTTAGGCCTAATATATCCAAATCTTGATAGGGGGTCGCTGGCATAATTTCTTTATCTGCCTGTTGACATAAGAATCATAAAATAAAGTAAGTGAGTCAAGGGTCAAGATACATTTTCAGATTCAGATTCACTTTATTGTCACTTAGATGCACTGTTTTGGTACATGCATGTGAAAAACCTATGCTCGGAAGCTCCAATACAATAAAAACATCATCATAAAAACATAATAATAAAACACTAATTACGCCATAAACACAGGGCAAGAATATCGGTCAAAGAAAGTGCATAGTGCAGAATGCAAGGGTTAATGTTGTTTTCACTGTAATAATTTAACAGTCTGATGGCCTGTGGGGGGAAAAACACTGTTGCTCAGCCTGCTAGTGCGCAGATTGCGCGCTTTGAGGATCTTGTATCCCTTCACCATTTTGGACTTTAGAGGGGAGCAGTGTTGCATTGGTGATTCATTGTTTTGGGGGACACATAAAGGACAAATTAGTTTTTTTTACAATAAGGGTTCATAGTTTAGATTGTAATTAGAGAAAAGAAAAGATTAGTGTTTCTATTGTTTTAGCGATTTTAACGATTTTGATTTTTGTATACTTTCAATCATGCACAAATAGTACATTATGAGATACTAGAAGCTCGGCCGCCCGAAGGCCAACTCGGGAACAATGTAAATAGGGGATGAATGCCCCGCCCTTTAATGCAAACCCCATTATACCTGTTGTCATAGGATCTGTTTTGACCATCTGTTTGCGTGTGTCCATTTATGCCCATATATGGGGATATCTGTCTGTCTATGTCCATTTTATGTCCATATATGGAGATCTCTGTAGGACCTGTTTTGACCATCTGTTTGCCTGTGTCCATTTATGCCCATATATGGAGTTATCTGTTTGTCTGCGTCCATTTTATGCCCATATATGGAGATCTCTGTAGGACCTGTATTGACCATCTGTTTGCCTGTGTCCATTTATGCCCATATATGGAGATCTCTGTATCTGTTTGTCTGTGTCCCTTTATGCCCATTATGGAGATCTCTGTATCTGTCTGTGCCTCCGACTGTGTTGCAGACACAGTGCTGGTTCCCCCTTTAATGCAAACCCCATTATACCTGTTGTCATATGACCCGTTTTGACCATCTGTTTGCCTGTGTCCATTTATGCCCATATATGGAGATATCTGTATCTGTCTTTTTGCGTCCATTTTATGCCCATATATGGAGATCTTTGACCATCTGTTTGCCTGTGTCCATTTATGCTCATATATGGAGATATCCGTATCTGTCTGTCTGCATCCATTTTATGCCCATAAATGGAGATCTAGGGTTAGGGTTATGGTTAGGGTTAGACATCAGAATCCGAACCTTTCGTGCTGGTTCCAGAAAATCACAAAATGTTTTCAGATGGGGGTCAGTCAGTCATTTTAATTTAGTGGTCCTTGACATGAAAGTTTCAGAACCACTGAACTAAAAAGAAACAACTTAAACAGGGGCAGAGGTCATCGCCATGCTAGCTTGTGGTCGACATTTTTGTCAAAATTCTATTTAGCCATGGACATGCAGGTCTATAATTCTGTGTACAACCAAATGGACCCATTTTGTTCCATTTGTACACTCTCAGAGTTATGGGGGTCCTTGCAAATAAAACGTTTGAAAACCAAAAGTACTCGTGGACTCACAATGGGCCATACATAGTTTCTAGCCGCAAATTGCAACACTAGATTGTTTTTTAATCGGATGAATCTAGGGTTTCAATACCTCCCATTGGCAGCCAATGCATCAAAACAGTTTTATGCTATCTGATTGTATTAAACGACATCAAACTCACCAATATTGGGGCTGTATGGAAAGCTTGGAGTATCCGCTTTCTATCTGCAAAGTGTTTGTTTCATAAAAACCTAGCGTAGACATGTTATGAGTTATATCTGTCAATAAATCCGAGCAGACATGTTTTTTTTCTAAGTGTTGAACTTCGGAAGCGCTCGTCTTCTACAACGCCATGTCAAACTGCCTCCTGCATTAGGCTATGTGACATTTAGAACCAGCTGGTACACAGGACCACTGAGTGACTTCCCACGAGCGCTTCCAAACTCTAGCACTTAGAAAAATAATCACCTGAACAGGATTCTTTTGATAGAAAGGAGCTCATAACATGTATACAGTGGATTTCTCTGAACAAACACTTTGCAGATAGAAAGAGGATTATGCAAGCTTTCCATAGAGCCACAATATTGGTGAGTTTGATGTTGTTTGGTTTAATACAATCAAATAGCAAAAAAAAAAAAAAAAAAACGTTTTGATGCATTGGCTGCCTATGGGAAGAATTGCAACCCTTTCATCCGATTAAAAAAAATCTAGTGTTGCAATTTGCGGCTACATAGTGTCATAGTAAATCAGTGTCATACATACATAAGAAAACCCGGAGACTTGACATTCAGTATTATGGGTCTTATGATCAAAATAAGAACATTATAATGGTGTGTATGTAAAACAGAAAATCTTTGCCACGGACACATCAGTCTGTGTATCCTACGGACATATTGATGACCCCTGGTGTGGTGGACTCACCTTAAACCTCCACAGACCACCAATGTCATCACTGCTCTCAAAGCAGACAGGTTCCAGTCCCTCGTCCAGACATGTCTTGATGCAGGTCAGACCTGAGCTGCCGCCCCCGACGATTGCAACGCGCCGGACCATCGTGGACCTGTTCAGGCAAGGTGAAGTTGGTCGTACATTAGAGCAGTGGTGGAAGAAGTACCGTTTTACTTAAAGGAGTAGTTCACCACTTTTCAACCTGTCTTCATATAATAGGTCCTCACTAATGTTCATAATAAAATAGCACAATTATTTTCTATTCAGTCTGGGTCTCGTAGGAGAGCTGTCAAATCCTTCCTACAGGTGACATCATCGTTTGACAAAAAAAATACAAATAAATAAATAAATATATATATATATATATATATATATATATATATATATATATTATCACGAGAACAATGGCTTCCACTTTAACATTGCAACTTTTTCAGGAATAGAAAACCTGCAGTTTCTATTAGCTTGCATTTCCCATTGATGATGCCACCGGTAGGAAGGATTTGACCCACCCACAGCTCTCCTAAACTGAGTAGAAAAAAAATTGTGATATTTTATCATGAACATTAGTGAGGACCTATTATATGAAGATAGGTTGAAAAGTGGTGGAGTGCCCCTTTAAGTAAAAGTATCAATACCACAACGTAAAAACACTCTGTTACAAGTAAATGTCCTGCGTTCAAAATGTTACTCGAGTAAAACTACAAAGGTAGCCTATTGGCATCAAAATATACTTTCTATTTTTATAATTAGAAAGTACTAAAATGTTTGATAATAGCCGATCTACAAGCTCAGTTAGATGGGAGCATATTTTCAAACAGCCTATGTTTACATAAAGTGGTTAATACACGTTTTATAATATACTAATGTATATCTGCAAAGTAACTAAAGTTTTCAAATAATTATAGTAGAGTTAAGTAGCCTAGGCCTACAATATACGACTGTACAGTTCAGATACAAGGTCTACTAGGATTTAAACCCAAGAAATCACAATCCTTTTGTATTCAATTAATTGAGACATTAAATGACAGACATATTCTCTCTCTCTCTCTCTCTCTCTCTCTCTCTCTCTCTCTCTCTCTCTCACTCTCATAAAGTTTAACAATAATCCTCAAAAGTGTACTTTTCACCACTGCATTAGAGAGACTTTCACAAGAAGTAAAACATTTCTGGTTTTGGACAGCTATGTCCATTTGAAGTAGGCTACATTTTGACACCAATAACTTTGTACTTTTACTTGTAGCCTACATTTTGAATTCCGGAGAATCCTTGACTTGCTTGTAGCATAGTTTTGATTGATTGATTGAAGACTTTATTAGAAGTTTGCATAGGAAAAGGTACAGTTTCATGACGGTATAGTTCACTGGTACAAGGTCAACTAAAAGGAGATCCATGAAAAGACTAAGCTTATTTCCACAGGAAACCATTTAAGTATCTCATATAACATTGAATGAAAGACAGATAGAACACAGTACTATGCAGTAGATATGTAAAGAAAAACAAACAAGAAAACAGTAAGTCTAAACAAACAGTAGACTATATACAAAGAAGGGGCAGGGGAGGGTAGGGTTGGGCTAGGTTCGTTTTTTTCAGGGCAATTTTAAAGGATGCTAGTGATCCACACTCCTTTATGGCCTTCGGTAAGGCTTTCCACATTTTGGTGGTATAGCAGAAAAACGAGTTTGACCCTTTGTTGGTTTTGACTCTGGGTTGGAAGTGATATGTATAGCGCTGCCTCTGGTGTTGTAATTATGGAGATACTAGTGATACTTTTACTTACAGTAAGTAAAACGTTTGAGTTACTTTTTCCACCACAGCGAGAAAGCACTACCAAAAGAACTCACGCGAATAACAATAATCAATCACACATAGACTAACAATAACATAAGGAATTGCAAATATCGATATTGATGTAAACAGCCCTGCAGCCCTGCATACATTTTGATTCGCAATGTATGTTTTCAAGCGCATGGTGTCGCCCTTTGTTTGGTTGTAAAAGTTTTGTTTTCGCGTATAAACCACTAAAGCTAAGCTCGACGCAAGTTTGAGCTCATCTAATGACTTAGCCATAAATTATAACTTCCAGCAGAGATCGCTAATATTCGGACGTTGTGTCTCTCACAACGTCCGAATATTAGCGATCTCTGCTGGAAGTTATAATTTATGGCTACTAATGACTAATGGTACGAACAGTCACTACACTTGATATTAGCCAAAAGGCACATTTGATTATTGTGCACTAGAGGTGACTGAAATCGGACCGTGACGATATGTCATACGTTTATTTAAGTTATCCTACCTGTTGCTCCGCTGCAGTCCGAAGAAAACAACGTTTCTTCCTGACCCAGATGGTGGGCGGAATAAGGGAAAACTTGGGGGAGGCCGAACCATAGGGGCTGAACTTGACAGAACAACACGATCTAATTAGAAGACTCCCTGTTTCCCAAACACTGGGTCGGGACCCATTTGTGGGTCGAAGACAGATTTGTATGGGTCCCTTTGTTTTTTGTTTGTATTATTATTAAAAATAATAATAATAATAATATTTTAAAAAAATGATTAATTAAAGGGATATTCCACTTAAAAAAAACTTTTGGTCATTTTATGGATTAGATGATAAAACGAGCAAACGTTTTTTTTTTTAAAGTGAAATATCCCTTTAACCCTCTAAGGCCCACGGTTGTAATATTACAACGTTTGTATTTTATCCAAAAAAAGGTTTAAATCATTTTATTTTAGCTCCCCCTACCACCTAAACACCACCATTGGATTCTATTGTTTAGTATTACAATGCCATTGGCCACAATATTTGCATATAAATACCCCCCACAGGGGCTGACATTCACACCCGCCACACCCGCTGAAATTCCAGAGTTTTGACGAACAACATCTCACTTTTTCATGGAAGCTATACCTAAAAAAAACATAAGTAAAATGCCTGTACTATTTTTTGGGTGATCATTAGAATGTCTAGAACATGTACATATGTTATTATTTTGAAAAATATCCCCCATATGTAAATTAGATCATGATTTATGATTTTGGATTTATGGCTATAAAATCTTACAAAAACATTTTTTTGAAAAAAACATTACATTTTCCTCTTAATAGGACTCCTACAACACCATCTGATTTTTTTCAATTTTTTATTTCAAGTATTTCTTAATGCGGGCCTTAGAGGGTTAAAACCAAAATTCAATGATTACCCCCCCCCCCCCCTGTTACATCACTGCAAATTGGGTCAATGTCCAAAACTCTATACATTTACCCTATAATGAATGTAGACGATGTCAACAGCGACATCTTGAGGCCGTAAAACAACAACAGGAATTGACCTAAAGTGCTTTCCAGCTGAGGATGACCAACAACAGCAACATTGATTGATTGATTGATTGATTGATTGATTGATTGATTGATTGAATAATTGAAGACTTTCTAAGAAGTTTGCATAGGAAAAGGTACATGACTGTACAGTTCACTGATACAAGGTCAACTAAAAGGATAAACACCACAAGAAAGCATTTTGTCTTGTTTAGATTAGGGTCCTTTTTTTAACTAATACACATTAAATGACAGACAAATAGAACACAGTGCAGAAAATATTATCAAAAAAACAGTCTAAAAACAAAATAAAAGAAGGGTTAGGTATTTACAGAAAGGTCAGGGGGAGGTAAGGATAGGCTTTGTCTTTTTAGTTTACCAGTTTTGAGTAGCAGGCAGCCACCTGTAAGTGACTGTTCAGAGCGGTTTTAAAGGAGGGTAGGGATTTACACTCCTTTAAGGCCTCCTATAGGGCGTTCCACATTTTTGCGGCATAACAGGAGAAATGTAAACCTTTGTTTGAGCCAAATCGGGGTTGGATCAGATGTGATCTGTGGAGCTGCCTCTGGTGTTGTAATTGTGAACATCCTTGACATTTTGGAAGTAGGCTACTTTGTCAGGTACACGGGTATGTTAGTGGTATGTTAGTGGTGTGGCGTATCTTGTACGCCAGGCCCATTGCAAGATGCTGTATTGGGCCTACTGTAAGCTACCGCGAGCCACCCCACATACATAGTGCCGTTTCAAACTGTTTTCAGCAAGACCACGTGACTTACTGTATCATAACATGTGTTCTTTAGAAGCAGCTGAACAAGAACACATTAAAGGACAACTTTAGTTTTTTACAACAAGGGTTCATATTTTAGATTGTAACCAGTAAGACTCCCTAATCGGGAGATGAATGAATGAATGGTTTTTATTTCGGTTCAAGGTTAAAATAATTGTAAAAACAATAACAACATAAAATAAAAAAATAAACAATAATTCAACCGAAGCTTATAGTGCCTACCCTTTTTGTCCTTTCTATAATTTTACATTCTTAAATCATAAACAAAGTCTTTGTAATGTTATAACAAAACAACACAAAAAACAAAAGAAAAAATTTAACAATTTGCATTTCTCGCATTAATAAAATATTTCATCTTTTACAAAACAGTTTTTGCGACCGTAGGTCGCATTTACTACCAAAACCTCCACGGGCTGTCTGTCTGTCTGTCAGTGAGTGAGTCCGTCACACTTTTGCCCTGCTCATATCTCCACAACCGTTGCCCCCATCCATGCCAAATTTTGCACACACACTCCTTGACTGCCAAACTACAACCTCAAAGGACCCCCGGAGCCCCAGGGACCCCCAGGTCCCTGGGGGACCCCCAGATGTAAAAAATTACCAAATGTGCTCACACGTCACACGTCACACTTTTTCCCTGCTTATATCTCCGCACCCGTTGACCCGATCCATGCCAGATTTTACACACACACTCCTTGCCTGCCAAACTACAACCTCCAAGGACCCCCGGAGCCCCAGGGACCCCCAGGTCCCTGGGGGACCCCCAGATGTAAAAAATGACCAAATGTGCAAAAATGACCAAATGACCACCCCAACGGGGCTGCTCACGGGGAATTCCCGGGGACCACCGACTCCTGGTGCTCCAGAACGGATGCAAAAGTGGTGGCGCCCCCAGTGGAGGACCCCCTGCCACTGCAGCGCACATAAAATGCCGTAACTCGGGCTAGGAGCGTCCGGGAGAGCCGGGGCCGGTACCTATTCGTCCGCCAAGGCAACGCGGAGACCCCACCCCTCATTTCTCACATGGCCCTATTCTAGCGCCACCTTCAGGCCGATTTTTAAAACACATTTTTGGACACTGCTCCTACAGTTTTTGCCCTAAAATCACGAATATCACTACACAGCATGTCTACACTCATGTCATCAACATGGATCAGGAAGATTTTGGAAAAACACATTTTTGCCCTATTTGTGGAGATAAGCCACCTACGGTCGCTTATCTCCCGATTAGGGAGTCTTACTGGTATACATATTTACTACATTATCTTTAAAGTTTTTCTTGAACAGGTAAATAGAACTACACATTTTAAGGTCATTATGACAATTATTCCATATTTCTCGTGCTCTAAATGATGTACATCTCTTCTTAATGTTTGTTCTAGGAGTCTCCATTTCAAACATGCTTTTGGCCCTCAGCTCATACTTGGTTTCTTTGATTTGGAACAATTTCTGAATGCAGAATGGCAGTGATTAAATAGTGATTAGATAAGCGACCGTAGGTCGCTTATCGGCATTTTATGTGAGCTGCAGTGGAGGGGGTCCTCCACTGGGGGCGTCACCACTTTTGCATCCGTTCTGGAGCACGAGGAGTGGGTGGTCCCCGGGAATTCCCCGTGAGCAGCCCCGTTGGGGTGGTCATTTGGTCATTTTTGCACATTTGGTCATTTTTTACACTTGGGGGTCCCCCAGGGAGCTGGGGGTCCCTGGGGCTCGGGGGGTCCTTGGAGGTTGTAGTTTGGCAGGCAAGGAGTGTGTGTGCAAAATGTGGCATGGATCGGGTCAACGGTTGCGGAGATATGAGCAGGGAAAAAGTGTGACGTGTGACCACATTTGGTCATTTTTTACATCTGGGGGTCCCTGGGGCTCCGGGGGTCCTTGGAGGTTGTAGTTTGGCAGTCAAGGAGTGTGTGTGCAAATTTTGGCATGGATGGGGGCAACGGTTGTGGAGATATGAGCAGGGCAAAAGTGTGACGGACTCACTGACTGACTCACTCACTCACTCACTCACAGACAGCCTGTGGAGGTTTTGGTAGTAAATGCGACCTACGGTCGCAATTAGAGAAAAGAAAAAGTGAGTGTTAAAATGGTTTCATTTGCTTCGTTCTATTGTTTTATCACGTTTACCGTGCTAAAATGTGGGGCATGCGTACAAATGGGGGCATGCGTACAAGTGGCTGAATATGTCTTTTTAGACATAATAAGCCAGCAGTTTCTTTATTGCTATTTACAGTAACACTTCTAGCCCCCATAAGTCACATCCAACCATGAAAGGTTGCGTTGTATCTTGGGAATGGGCTTATTCTGTGTAAAATGGCATATTTAAGCCACTTGTACGCATGCCCCCAACCACTGAGATAAGAATCTCTAAAACAATAGAAAGAATTAAATGAAATCATTTTAACTCTCATCTTTTATATTCTTTAATTACAATCTAAAATATGAACTCTTGTTGTAAAAAACTAAAGTTGTCCTTTAAAACTTTGCACACTCTCTGAGTTACAGATCCATAATGGTATTAGATTCCTAATAAACCATTGAGATAAAATATTACTGAAAATACAGTATTTGAATCTGTGCAAAATTGCATCTGTTTCTTACACCTTTGGCTTCACATATTCAGCTATTGAGCAACATTGTTTAGTTGGTTGCTCCTTCTCTTTTTTAACTGTTTATATACAAATGTCAATATATTTTTCTTAAGGTGTCACAAACTGAAAATGTATTGCATTTTTTTGTCTCATTTCAGGCTGTGACAACAGGTTGTGGATTTTATTTTTGAGAATTAGTCACCATCATTCAAGGCAAACAGGAATGCATGTCTTTGTTCATCTCCCATAGACAGACGTTTTTCCTAAAGTCTATGTTGCCTTGCCATCTAGTGGTTAGGCCTACTGGTGGTATTGCTATGTGAGGTCATGTAGCAATACATATCGTTCTGTCAATGCAATGTGACCTGCCACATTACAAGATCAAGTTAAGAGGAAAATATCACTCAGTTCTTAAATCCTTTCCTTAGACTGGAAATCAATTGATTTACTACTGTTGTCTATAAAGATTTGAATGCCAAAATACATTTCTGATCTTGTGTGATATTACGAACCATCCATCCAGACCTCTTCGGTCATCTGGGAAAGGTCTGCCTTCCGTCCCCAACACAGAGAAGCGTCATTACGTTTTCATGGACCACGGAACAAACTCCCAGAAAACTGCAGGTTTGCTGCCACTCTTATTTTCACAGCCAAAGACCTTTGTTTGATGCTGCCTTTCAGAGTTATTTATTTCTCTGCCCTGTAATTGTAGTTATTGTTATATTGTTTGTATCCCATCATTTAATGTGTTACCTTACTTTGCTTGTTGTGTAAAGCACAATGCATTGTAGTTAAAATGTGCTGTACAAAATGCCATGCCAAAGCTGCCAACCTAACCTGAGGTCCATTGACCTTATTGGGTGGCTGGCTCACCATTAGTATACGCCCAGATGGAATCCCAGCCATTAGGTCTTATAGGCTACATGTGGGCATGTTGGCCTATGGGTGGCACTAAAGGCCATGGGGAATCAACAAAATCAATGTCTTTTCCAGGGAGCATGAAGGAGCTCAGCAAGTTCCATGGCAAGCTGACCATTTTAGACAAGGTTGTTTTGGGACCAAATAAGTGATGAATGGACTGCCCATTATTATAGTGTCCCACTGCTGGGACTCAAGGGCCCCCTACCATTTCACCAACCAGAAGCCACATAAAAATACTACAAATAAAAATAAAGTACAACCATAGGTAAATATCCTTGGTGTTGCCATAGTCAATAGATAGTACACAACCCAGTATTATGGGTGGCTATGTAGTGCATTTTCAAATGTCTTAGCCATGTCAGCTTTAGTCAATAAGGCACTCTCTGACCCGAGTCTGAACCCCAATACATGGATGGCATTACAATGAAACACAAAATACTAAACCAGTTAGACTCCCGAGATAAGCGACCGTTAGGTCGCATGTAAAAATTGGCCTGAATCCCAAGACATTTTTATGATTAAGTAAATACAAAATACCCTTGGTATAGCGACTCTCTGAATGAATGCACAGCCAAGGCAGAGCAATGTAGAGCTCAGTGGCACATGATGTAATGAAGGCATGATGGCCTTGGTTTAGAACTACTCTGACCAACTGCTGGTGTGCTAGGTCTTTACTGCTGCCTTGCCAGTGGTGGATCTTTACCTGCTGTTGGGGCAGCCCCCAGTTTAACACAACAGACTAAACCCAAGAATAATGGAAAGCACTTTTATTTTACAATATACTGTACATGGTCCAATAATAGCATTTGCATTGTAGGAACCTCCCAAGTTGTTCATCTGAAAGCAGATAAAAAAAAAAGTAGTTTGTGCATAATCAAGTGCATAATCATAATCAAGTACACTTGAACATCCATACAGGCCTACTGCCTGCAGCAATATTTACCTACTTTCTAGTCATTTACAGACATGCCTTGCCATTACATGCATAAAAAGTGGATAAAGTGAAGAAACACTCACCTATCTGCCATAGTGCAGATCACTTGGATAACCATAGTAGCCAGATAGGGGCACAAAGGGCCATGGCTGCACCGGCACCTTTTCGTCGTCAGGCTGTTTGGGCAACTGGGGCTTTTGTGGTTGGGGCACCTCTGGCCTTGGCTGAGGCTGGTAGGGCTTAGCCGGCTGGGGCACCTCTGGCCTTGGCTGAGGCTGGTAGGGCTTAGCCGGCTGGGGCACCTCTGGCCTTTGCTGAGGCTGAGGGTGTGGGCGGTAGTAGGGCATCTCCGGCCTTGGCTGCGGCTGAGCCGGCTGGGCCACCTCTGGCCTTGGCTGCTGGGGAAGTGAGTGGGGATAGTGGGGCTGCGCAGGATTGTAGCCAGATGGCAGCTGCTGGACAGGCTTGGGCACCGCTGGACCTGGCTGGTATGGCCCTTGCTGGTATGGCATAACCGGCTGGGCCACCTCTGGCCTTGGCTGCTGGGGAAACTGGGGATATGAGTGGTGGTAGAAGGGCACCTCTGGCCTTGGCTGCGGCTGCTTAGCCGGCTGGGCCACCTCTGGCCTTGGCTGAGGCTGGTAGCGGGGCACCTCTGGTCTTGGCAGTGGCTGCTGGGGCTGGTAGGGATTAACTGGCTGAGGCACCTCTGGCAGTGGCTGCTGGGGCTGGTAGGGCTTAGCCAGCTGGGGCACCTGAGGCCTGGGCTGAGGTTGGTAGAGGGGCACCTCTGGCCTTGGCAGTGGCTGCTGGGGCTGGTAGGGATTAACTGGCTGAGGCACCCATGGCAGTGGCTGCTGGGGCTGGTAGGGCTTAGCCGGCTGGGCCACCTCTGGCCTTGGAGGGTAGTAGGGAGGCATCTCTGGCCTTGGCTGCGGCTGCTGGGGCTGCACAGGGGGCCTGTAGGGAGACGGCTGCTGAGGCTGCACAGGGGGCCGGTAGGGAGACGGCTGCTGAGGCTGCACAGGGGGCTGGTAGGGAGACGGCTGCTGAGGCTGCTGAGGCTGCACAGGGGGCCTGTAGGGAGACGGCTGCTGAGGCTGCACAGGGGGCCGGTAGGGAGACGGCTGCTGAGGCTGCACAGGGGGCTGGTAGGGAGACGGCTGCTGAGGCTGCTGAGGCTGCACAGGGGGCCTGTAGGGAGACGGCTGCTGAGGCTGCACAGGGGGCCTGTAGGGAGACGGCTGCTGAGGCTGCACAGGGGGCTGGTAGGGAGACGGCTGCACAGGGGGCCTGTAGGGAGACGGCTGCTGTGGGGGCCTGTAGGGAGACGGCTGCTGGGGCTGCACAGGGGGCCTGTAGGGAGACGGTTGCTGGGGCTGCACAGGGGGCCTGTAGGGAGACGGTTGCTGGGGCTGCACAGGGGGCCTGTAGGGAGACGGCTGCTGAGGCTGCACAGGGGGCCTGTAGGGAGACGGCTGCTGAGGCTGCTGTGGGGGCCTGTAGGCAGGTGGCCGCTGGGGCTGCTGTGGGGGTTTGTAGAAAGGTGGCCCCTGGGGCTGCTGCGGGGGCTTAGACGGCTGCAGGGGAACCTGAGGGCTCGGTGGCTGGGGTTTGCCCGGGCTTGGGGCCTGGGTGCTCTGATTCTGAGACAGTATGTCACAGTTACACAGTACAGTAATGGTGGTCTGAGAGCGAGAAACAGGAGATTTTGGGACACCTGGGTGATCCTCAGGCAGTACGTCACAGTTACACAGCACAGATACATCATCAGACTGTGCATCCACACCCGGAAGAGACGGATGAAATTTGATGCGGGTGACTTTAGTTTGAGCTATGAGAAAAAGCAAAACGATTTGATTTAGTCAAAACCAGTGGTTGAAAAAGTACCCACATACTCAAGTAAAAGTATCAATACTATAATGTAGAAGTTCTGTTACAACTTACAAGTATAAAAGTCCATACTTCAAAATGCACTTGAGTAAAAGTACAAATGTATTTGTATCAAAATGTACTTGTAGTAAAGTAAGTAGGCCTACTCATTATGCAGAATGTCCCAACTCATGTTCAAGTGTAGAAATATTTTGAAAATAGCAGATCTACAAGCTCACAATTCGTCATGCATTGTAAGCTTGTAGATTGGCCAATTTCAAAGGGCTGGAACATTATAGGGCTGAAGTGGTTAATCAAGGTTTTGTAATAAAAATCCAAATCTACAAAGTAACTAGTAACTAAACCTTTCAAATAAATGCAATGTAGTAAAAGTACAATCAATTTGGATCTGAGATGTGGAGTAGAAATAAAAGTACAAATACCTTAAAATTGTATTTAAGTACAGTACTTAAGTAAACATATTTAGTTACTTCACACCACTGGTCAAAACTCAACACATTTCCCAAAGGGGACACTAGAGTTTAATCAAGTTTAAACTCACCATGTGCGGTATAATGTCCTACAACCAGCAATGCGAAAAACACCACCCTAGAGAAAATTAAATGAACCAATTATACACTTAACCAATACATAAACTCTGTCAAATCTGTCAAAATGTTAAACTTTAAACACAAAAAAATGTAGGCCTACCTCATGAAAAGCCCCATGGCTGCCTGTGGAGCTGTGGTCCAACAAAACAAATAAAAGAAGTGCTAACTTGCTTCCACCAAATGGAGACCTGTTGAGCAGTCACACCAAACCAGCACTTTAAGCTTAGCTCTGATGTCCCTTAAATGAAACGACAGCCAATCACCTTCCCTGCTGAGTAATTGGCTAATTGGAAACAGGTTGGTCAAAAGGGGGTGTGCCATTGGATATTTGTGCCACACAGAAGTTGGCATTGAATAAGGCTCACATGATAATACAACCAAACATTATTCATTTTATAGATTGCCCTAATATTTTATCAGATTACCACTGGGATGTTTTAACATGCAAATCAAATGATTTGGTGAAAATCTATTAAAGCTTCACATCTACAGAGAATATAAAATGTAAATATATATTTTGAAATAATATGTAGGGAAGTTACTGAACCCCATTTCTGTCCTTTTTCTTTCTTTCTTTTTTTCAAAATTTTCCCCATTTCTGAGCATAGTTGTGTATGATTGCAACCCCTGTGTGCACTGCACAGCAACCACCACAGAGGCAATGCCTGACACCTGTGTTTGATGTGTGGCTTGGGCCAATGTGAAATGGCCCTTAAAGGAGTAGTTCACCCCCAAAATGACTATTTTTCTATTGATTACTCATGCCATGGAGACTTGAGTTCAATAATATTTTTTTGTATTTGTTGCATTCCTAAGACAAAAATTTGATTATAGTAAATTTACCCCCATTTATTCCGGATGGGGACCCGGATGCAGTCAGGTCCCCATCCAGAATCAATGGGGGTAAATTTATTCCTACTCCTTTAAAGGCCACTTTTCCCACACTGCCTGGCAATTTATGGATTGATACCGGCATAATTATGAAAATAAAGAAGATATTTGTACATATCAAAAGGATAAAACGCAAAAAGCCAGAGACAAAGGGCCCTGCCGGTGCCTAAACCAAAATCGTATTTATTTTGAAAAGCATTTTTAAATAGTTCAAATAGCCAGCCGATCTACATGCTCAAAATGTGTCAATGATCGGAGGTATCTTAACCCTTAAGTGCTGTTCGGGTCATTTTGACCCGTTTTACATTTTCATTTGGAAAAAAAAGGTAGAAGTTAAAAATGTTTCCACCTGAAACTCACTGGCCTTAAAGATTCTTCTGAGATGAACATGTAAAAAAAATATTTTTGCACTACACCCATGCTACACCCCCCTCATATTTTTTGAACCTTAAGTGCTGTTCGGGTCATTTTGACCCGGAAGCACAGAAATACACAGTATTATGCCAAAACACAGACACACAGTCACCCCCACTTCTAACACCCCCCTTCCGAAGCCCCATTCCGAACCCTCCCCCCCTTCCTATAAGCATGAGCAATATTGCCCAGTATTAAATGAAGTAGTTTTTTTACATGGATTTCAGCTAAATCAGTAAAAACGCCTAGCTCTTTCAGTGTTTAATGTGATATAGCAAAGCAGAAATGCAAACATTTACCAAATATATCATATGAATTGTTTGGTATTGAGTCAAAGTCAATGTATCATGATGATTTGTTAAGTTAAAATTTATATTAGTGTTGTTTTTTTTAAACCAAATATCCACCGGGTCAAAATGACCCGAACAGAACGAAGGTGTAGTGAATCTGAACAGAACTTAAGGGTTAAAGTGTTTTTCTAAATAGTAAAAAAAAAAGGCAAAAAGGTTTAGAATAGCTGAGCTTGTAGATCAGTCATTTTCACTTTTACATAGGGCTAAACTGATTCATGAAATTAATGTAACGGTACCAATACCAGTGTTTGATTGAATCCTTTATTGACAGTTTGCAAAAAGTACAGAGGTACAGTTATTCAACAATGCTATAAAAGGATAACACAAACAGCCCTGCGGGCTTGTTTCCATTGTGGTCCTATGTATTCAATTCACCACGAGCTACAGAGGAAAAACCAGATAACCACTGAACATGTTGTGGTTGCCTTCATCATCATAGAGCTTGAACCCCACAGGCAAACGCATGTCAACGTTGTCTCCCGTCTCCAGCTCTACGATGATTCCATTGGTAATGTATTCATACCATTTGTGGCTGTTGAACCCGAAGTTATAAAACAGTCTCTGCTCGTTTTTGTACATCTTGATGTCTATCGACATTGGCGATATACCGGCAGCCGCAGTGAATCTGAAGTGGTAGACTCCTTTCACAGGTGCAGTGAAGACGCCTATAGGAGAGGAAGAACAAAACAGCAACAATTCAACCAATTCAATGAAATCTCAACCCATTTAGTCCAGTCCACGACAATGCAACCAACTCCTTGGCAGCTCCTTGCAACAACACCATTTTAAGGCCATTCCACACCAATGCAATTCATTTGCAACTGCCATTTGGGATAATGGTTGCAAGTAGTTGCAAGGAATTGCATGTTGCATCATTTGGGGTGCACGGAATGAGAGTATCAAGGGTGTACTGTATATCAATATGTCTCTGTCTCACAATGCAGTAGTAGACCATAATGGAAACACACACACACCACACACACACACACACACACACACACACACACACACACACACACACACACACACACACACACACACACACACACACACACTATTGATTTAGATGGGAAACACACAACTTTTGTCTGATAGCCTGATATACTGTAGTATATCGTCCTGGTGGAAACCAAAACAGTTCTACAAGCAGATCTACAAGCTCACAATGCGTTGCATCACGACACACTGTGAGCTTTAGATCACAGCCTTTTTTTCACAACTTTTACGTGACGCTGTTTGACAAAGTGCATTAAGGGCAGAAAAAGCAACATAAAAAGTTGAAGAAATTGAGTTGGAGATGCATACAAGTTTTCTAGTAACAGTTGGTAAAGGCCAATTGATTCTGTAAAGTTCATTGACATGACTTAACTGCCACCTACAGTACCTGTAGCTGGATTGTATGCCTTGCCGATGTTAGTGAAGACTTTGGTGTAGACCAGAGTGCGATCGGAATCAAATGGTCCAACGGATCCAGAATCAGTCAAACCAGCAGAGAAGGCCACCTTTAGTTTGTCTGTCAACACAAGAGCATTATCAAATCGTTTTTAATAATATTATATAAAACCATATTATACTATTAAGCCAATACACCAGTGTTTCCCAACCTTTTTTCTGCCAGGGCACACCTTTCATAGCCAAAAGATCCCAGGGTACACATATTATATGGTGTGTGAGTGGCTATTTTCAAAATGTTTGCCTCTTTCTTATATTACGATATTTTACAATTTGGCCAGTGTTGTACCAGTTTTTATATAGTTTGTTGATTACTTTTGATGCAGTGTTGTCTTTTTTCTTTTCTTTATTGAGGTATTAAAAAGTCCTTAAATTGTGATTTCACTGTCAATTTTCAAAGGGAACACCAAAGCATCTCAAAGGGCCCACCAAAGGTCCGCAGCACACTGGTTGAGAAACACTCCAATACACCAATCACATTATTAATCTGTTCTCTTGCTGTAGCAGATGGACACTGATTACTAGATTCAGATATTTTTTTTGTTTTTTATGCAAGTCCGAGGAATATAATCACAGATATTCACTCTGCATTTTAAAACATGAATGTAGAATACCTGCATTCTGTCTCTTCAGTTCGGCCACTTCACTCTCGCTGGTGGACAACCTCATTTCTACCATGGACAGCTTGGCAAGATGGGCTGAAATCAACAATATAAGCGGTCAAGGTCAAGTCAGTCATAAATATTCATATTTCTTTTGAGTGGGAAAGATTTCCCATGTGTATTAATTGGATCAGATATACAGTAAATTGCTTTATCTTTCTACTCAGTATCTATATTCTCTGAGCTCAACTGATAACTAGCAGATGTGTATAGTACATGTACTCAATTACTGTACAATTTTGAGGTATTTTTGCTTTACCGGAGTATGGCTTATTTACAATTTTCTGTACTTTTACTTCTACACTACCACTACATCGCGAAGGCAAATATTGTACTTTTACTCCACTACAATTAGTTGAAAACTTTAGTTATAGTTAGTTTGCAGATTTTGATTATTATTACAAAACATACATTAACCACTTCAGCCTATATACTATATACATTTCGGCTATTTGAGCCTTGTAGATGTGCTATTTTCAAAAGATTTGTATACATTTTTTGGGATTTGAAAACCGGTGAAACAGAACATTCTGCATAATGAGTACTTTCTACTTTTGGTACTTTAAGTACTAATACTTTTGTACTTTTACTCAAGTACAAACAGAGTATTTCCACATTGCGGTATTGATACTTTTACTTAAGTAAAAACAAATAGTACCGCTACTGTTAATAAACACCAAAGGAAGTCATTTGTCAACACTACCCTCTGCTACTGTACCTGCAGTCACTGAACATTATTCCACTTTTTTCACAGCAAGCATGCAGCCTCTTCTTGACCATTCTGACCTGCATTTTCCTTCTCTCTTTCAGTTTTGGTGACGCTCAGCTCTGCCTGCAGATCAGTCACCATGTTCTTCAGCTCCTTCAGCTCAGTAAGGAATGATGCCAGGTGTGGAGGAGTGGAGACCTGGTCCAAACTCTCTCCCAGAACGCCGGGCTCAGACAGACAGAACAGTAAGGCAAACAAGGCCAGAGAACCCTTCATTCTGAAACTGCACTGTGTAGTGTCTGAGTCACTACAGATATGCAGCCACCTTTTATACTCACACACCCAACTGGACACGCTGTTGATCCAGTGGAAACTAGATGCTAATACTTGTAAAGTCATTTGGGAGCTCCAACATGTGGCACGTGATAAGAGCTGTCAAGGTTGCATGTCTTGGCTCTGAAAAGAATGGGTGCGAATGTATTTAATGTAAACAGCTGTTATTTAAAAGAATGTGTAGAGTTTAGAGAGTGTGCCTTGACATGTTCAGGCGTTCAGAAATATTGATGCAGGCTATGGAGCCTGTCTCTGAGCAAGAGAATATTGATAAGTGTCATTATTTAGGCTATAAAAGAATCAATACAAGCAACAAATACATAGAGATATGGTTAGAAAAAATCTTTCTGATCCTTTAAACTCCAAAAGTCTCTGACAAAATATACAGCAAGTATGGGCAGTGAGTTTAGCCTTGAATACACTTTTTTAATAGAAAAATCTTGAAATCTATGTTGTATGCAGACTACATACATACTATACGTGCCATCACAAGTGTAAAAGTAGCACCGCCAAACCTTCTCACCAAGCACATTATGGTGCATACTTTATAACTGTAACCAAACTTGTGCAGGACCCTTCGTTATGCTAATTATTGCAGTTTTCAGTTATAATTCCCCAAATGTTGCTGAAAGATCACATGTCTGACATGTGTCAGAGGCTAATGCATTTAGACATGAATGGATATTCTACCGTAAATCGATACTGAAGCATTTGCCTTTAAATTATTGCACAGCCCCCAAAATAACATTTTGCCCCTCTTGGAAGAAAGCCCAGAAAGTTGTTTACCTTTCCTGCTTTTTAGCAGCCAGCAGCAAGCAGATAGAAGAGAGTATAGTAGGTCATACCCCTCGGGCTGCCAGCATAAAAAGTACATTAAAAAGATATTTTTTCTCTCCTCATGAACATAACATAATAATCGTCCCCCATCAAGAGCAATGTAGAGAGGATAAATGTAACAAAATATGGGAAAACATGAATGTATACTGTGTCATGATGCTGGGTGCATTTTGTTGCGTTTAAAATATGTGATAAATAGGTCTATATTGTGATAGTAATCATTGTTTAGTGTGTTCAGTAACTAGGGGTCTGTCAACCTGTCTCTCCAGCTCTTCAGTAACACAGGAAATGGGTTTTCATTTACGAATACCAATTTGATCTAATCAGGAGAGATTACTCACACAGGATAACCAAGTGAGCTGACGGATCCAGAACATTAAAACTGAAGCTGATAAATGGTTATTCTCTCATGTATTTTCTGTTTATTAAAGAGCTGAAGAAACAGGGAAACACTGCAATGAATAGAATATAGAATATTGGTTTTATTTTAACCAATATATATATCACTTAGGCTACTCTCTTTAAAATACCACATAAAGTAAGATGTCAGTTAACTGAGCAGTTTCCATACAGTATAGGAAGCTCCTTTCAAGCAGGGACAAAAGCTGTCAAAAGTTCAATATTGCTGCCAACATGCTGTGGCTGTTCCATTCTGCACACTTCCTGTGGGAACTATCTTCCTATTCCCTTTAAATACCACACTAGCCAACTCAACATGTTAATCCAAATTGTTTATTTGTAAGACACACTTTAAAAAGATGTAAAAGTACATGATCAAAAACAACACCAATTTGGCATTAGATTCCCAAGCAAAAATATACCCAACCCTTAATTTTATCCTTGTTAAAATGTCTTTACAGAATCATGGAGCTTATTGAGAATATCTGTTGAATGGGACAGCTGAGAGGATAGAGGAGAGGCTGTCTTTGGTGTAGAGGGAACAGCACAGCAGCAGCGCTATCCCCGACACAGCCAGCATCGTGCTCGGTCTAGAAGAGCGCCTGGCTTCTGGTTCTGGTATCACTCTTGTGTGGAAAGGCTGGGTCACCCGCTCCCACTGAGTGAGGATGGCCTGACGGGCTCCGGACCATTGGCCCGGCCCGCTCAGGCGGTACTGGTAGGGGGTGCAGGGCCCCGCGAACACCTGTAGTGCTAGCCTGGGGTCCTTTATCAAAAGCCAATGAATGTTGGGTAGAGCCCCTATTTTCTCTGCCAGAGAGTCCATGTAATACATGTAGTTCACCTGAAGGGGGTTCCGGTGAGAGCAGTTAAATCTATAGGAAAAGAAGACACACATTGATCAACAGCTTGAAAAACCTCAGCATGTTAAAATGGTTAATAGTACCTCTAGCTCCAGAAATGTACTGTACCCTGAACTGGTTTATGGTTAAATCCCAGTAATAAACCTCTCATCTCTTCATTTTTTTTAATTCTTTTTTTGTAACCTATTTTTCCACACACTTGCAGTGAATTATTTTCAGTCATTTAAATATGTTAGTAGGGGTGCAACAGTTAATCAAACAAATCAATGTAATCAATTATAAAATAAATAAATACATTATAATATCATAAAATAATCCCTATTGATCACTATTTTGGTGATGTCATTATATGCAAAGTTTGAAAGTTTGAAAAACAAAATAAAAACAGTTAATCAACAAGCTCGCAACGCAGCTTGTAGATCAGCTATCTTCAATATGTTTGCATGACACCCTTGGACTATGAAGCATAACATAAAGTGGTTATTCGATTTGCTGGTATAGAACAAAAACATGCTTCTAGAGTCAAATCGATTAACCACTTTATGTTATGCTTCATAGTCCAATGGTGTCATGCAAAAATATTGAGTCTAGAATCTCTAGACTATTCGATAAATCAAAAGAATTATCAATAGAATAATCAAAAAATATATATATATGTAATCCTTACTAATAATTGCCAAGATGACACTATTGCCTACCTCTGATTCATGATTTCGGTGTCTTTCTCAATGTGTTGTAGCATAGTTTCCTCTGCTGGCAGAGTCAATAAACCTTGGGGAAAATTTATTCAGAAATACATTGACATGCAATTACTACTGTATATACTGTTACAGCAAAATCCAGGGTAAGGACAACATCCACCATATACTGTGTGTGTGTGTGTGTGTGTGTGTGTGTGTGTGTGTGTGTGTGTGTGTGTGTGTGTGTGTGTGTGTGTGTGTGTGTGTGTGTGTGTGTGTGTGTGTGTGTGTGTGTGTGTGTGTGTGTTAGGGCATTCACGAATAGTGATTTTTAGTATTCAAATTATTCGACCTCAAAGTAAGACAGGACTGGCCAAACTGTCAAATATTAAGTAAGCAAGAGGCAAACATTGTGAAAATAGCCGATCTACATGCTCACAACGCCTCGCGTTGGGAGGCGTTGTGAGCAAGTAGATCTACTATTTTCACAATATTTATCTGCGGAACCGAGTCACATTAAATGTAATGCCTACAATTCCAAGTGCTTGTCAGGGTGGGGGTCCCCAGTTCAAATATGTTTATTTTGGGGTTCACGGCCTAAAAAGGTTTGAGAACCCCTGGTATAGAGCATTAACAAATTCAACAGCTTATTCTTATGACTTCCTATCTAGGAAGGTGTGTGTGTGTGTGTGTGTGTGTGTGTGTGTGTACCTTTAAATACTCTGGTGACCCAGCGAGCCTGCATCTCAGCCAGAGGGTTGATGGCACCGAGGGCATGGATGAAGCCCACCACCGCCAGGGTAGGGTGGGACAGCCCTGGAGGGAACACGTGCTGGTAGAGACGCAGCCGGTGAGCGCTCTTAGCTCGCAGGGCTGGAGGCAGGAAGGGGAAACTGTAGTCGTATCCTGTGGCGAACACCACCACGTCCACCTTTATGACACGGATAAATAGACTGCAACAATGAGGAGTTTGGAATGTAAAGCCAAGCGCCAGATTTATTTGTAGAGCACATTGCAATTTACGCTATACCGGTACATGCAGCGAAACTTAACTCAATGAAATTTCCATACAGATGAAAGAATGCATCATATCGTCGTTGTCAGATGAAAACCTTGTATGTCCAAAACCGTTCGTTTTGCATTTATCATTTTAAAAATGATTAAACTAGTGAAAACAGCCGATCTACAAGCACACAACGCCTCGAGGCGTTGTGTGCTTGTAGATCTGCTGTTTTCACTACTTTTGTGCGATGACCTTGTATGATGAAGCAGGGCTTTACTTTGCGAAAGAACGTACAAATTTGAAACTTGGAGATACGAGGTTTCCACCCGACAAGGCGATATATAACCCTGTGCAGTTTGGTGTATTTTTAAATTGAACTGACTTTGAACCTAGATCCAGCAGCCAATAGAATGTGTATAATATGGAAACAGCATCAGGGGGTATCATTATCCATATACTTTCAGTGTTATAATATCCTCTTTGTAATATACAATATAACCCTGACTGCTGATCTAATACCTGGGGAAATGATTTAATACTAATAGTTACACACCTCATTTACAACACTGCCATCATCCATGATCACACTGGAACCATGGAATTGCTTTACATTGGGCCTTATCTGAACCCGACCTGAAATGATCCGTCCTGGCAGCTCATCGTTCACAACTGGGATCTGTGCAGAAAACCTGCAAATATGACAGTAAAGAACAATACTACCGTATTTATACAGCATGTATGGGATCAGCCTCACATTTGAACCAAAATACATCCATAATTAACAACCAAGGCAATGGGAGTCCATGATTAATAACAACCAATGCAGATGATGTTTTACACAATTATTAATTGACCTGCTATTGTAGTGAGGTAGTCAGCATGTCACTGGCAGATTTTGACACCAGAGTTCAACTATGCACACCTCTAGGTTGTCTTGACAGTTTTAGCCCAGTTTTATAGTTTTTATAGTTCCCCTTCACAATCCTTAAAAAGTATAGTTCCTTGATGATGGAGTTTAACTATCAATCATTTTGCCTTGGACCCCCGCAAGGACTTAATGGAATAGCAAATGAAAAATCTTATACTTCTTGATCACATGTCGGAAAGATAATTGTGCTTGCTTGGCCTGAGAAAGGTTACTTTATCGGTTACTGTTCCATAACAAATGGTTTGTCCTTTATGTTATGATATTTTCCATCGTTACCCATGTTTAGGCTTCAGGCCGTAGAGCCTATGGTCAAATCCTTGGTTCAGTTTCTTCTCCAGCATCTTTGCACTCCATGAGGGGAGGAGTCTATATATCATATTATCCAATCGGGACGTCCCCACCAGGTCACCTGGGAGCCCACGCTCCCCTACACGGCCGACGACCCAAGCCCCGCTCCTGGTACTGAGGTACACCTGTGTGTAAAGTTCAACATAGAAAAACTGTCTTTTATTTGTATTTGTTTGTGTTTAAAGTCCCTCTCCCCTGAAAACAACAACAAAAACTTGTTTGCTACATTTACCTACTCTTGGGGTCATGATTTTGACTATACTGTACATCAAATCTACATCATAAACCCACATTTTATATAAAACCCTTATTTTGCCTACACACAGAACACACCATGTGACCAGGATTTAAACAAAGGCTGCCTGTAAGGTCTGATGATCTTTTCTTCTTTCACCAGGAAAAGAAAAATGGTATCCACTATCATCCGTACTTATGGTCTGTTAATGAACTACACAAGTCTTGATTCCTTCTCAGTACATATCATTAGCAATTAGCAAAATCGGCAATCACATCAGAAATCACTATGCTTGTGGTGGTGGGCCTGAGATATTCGTGTATTTGAATATTCACACAGTACATACGGAATTTCTCAACCAGGGACAAAGAGTAGATGTGCTTCCAAACCCTTTTCAGAGTTTCTTTTAACTTTTTATGTGGGAAAACCATTTTAAACAACAACTTTTTACATGTGGCTAACTCAAATAGATTTCTGGAGGGGGGATTTAAGGATTGGTTTGTGTTGGAAACAACCCAGAGATTGGAACTCATGTAGATTGGGTACCTTATCAGCAACTCGACTGATATCCACAGCAATATCTCCTCCAGAATTTCCAATCCCAATCACCACCACTCTTTTCCCTTCCAGGCCCTCAGCATTGCGATATTCCCAACTATGGAAATATCTGCCTTTGAAGCTCTCAATACCTGAAGCAGGGAATCAGAGACAACAACCCAAACAAGAAGTTACTCACCACAATATTACCATACAGTTAAATCCTCACTGTTCATTTACAAATATGGTTCCATCTGTGCTATTGAGGAAAACTTGAAAACAACAACAAAATGTTTATGTTGTAAACAGGAAGTGGTTAGTTTAAGGTTCAAGGTGTTTATTGTCACAGAAATTAATCACACAATCACCTGAATATGTATTTGAAAGTATACTACTTAATAGCAGGTAGGTACATGTACACTTACAGTACATTACCTGGGAAGTCACTGAGTGGTAGGTGAGGCTTGGTGAAGTGTCCAGTGCAGCATATGACTGCATCGAAGACATGAGTCTCCATCTGCTCATCTCTTCCCTCTGTCTCCACCTCCCACTGGCCTGTCACTGAGAAGTCTGGACTCTGCCTCACACTGACCACAGTTGTCTACAACGTGGACGCGCACATGCACACGCACGCACGCACGCACGCACGCACGCACGCACGCACGCACGCACGCACGCACGCACGCACGCACGCACGCACGCACGCACGCACGCACACACACACACACACACACACACACACACACACACACACACACACACACACACACACACACACACACACACACACACACACACACACACACACACACACACACACACACACACACACACACACAATAAATGTGACGTTCATGCACACAGTTGCTAAACATACGGTATATAAGCTGGTCATGTTACTATCATATCATAAATTATATGACTTCTGAGGTTTTTACTGTAAAACATTTCTGGAATTTACACTATGTTTAGGGACATGTTAAAGCAGCACTGTGTTTGTTTGGGGTATCAGTGGCCAAAAAATAGCCGATCTAAAAGCTCTCAACGCCTCGCGCTCCGAGGCGTTGAGAGCTTTTAGATCGGCTATTTTCAGCAAAGTGGTTTGGTGTAGAGGTCAAAAAGAGCAGACCAAGTACATAGTGAAAGGTCAAGTTTACTAAGTATCTTTGATTTAAGTGGCTAAATGTCCGAAAAAAACATTAAACACGAATCCAACATAGACTGATGACAATGGTGTCAAACAAGTCGATGAAAATCTGCATAACGCATGTATACAACTAGAGGGTCACGGCCCTTCGGGCCGCTCCCATCTAGTTAAAAAAAAAAAAAAAAAAAAAAAAAACGTTTCCGGTCGGACCCATTTGATCGCCGGACGCACTTCCGGTTTAGAACTCCGTGTGCCACGTGATCAGTCCTAGCCAATTGGAGTGCTGCATTTGGTCGTGTCTGAGTGATCCACATCCACAAACTGACAAAAACCGCTGGCTGCAGTTCTAAAATGTAGGTATAGATATGTAGAGGGGGTCCCTGCTTCATCTCTCTCCCAGCTAAGGGGTCCTTGGCCTGAAAACGTCGAAGACCCCTGTGCCATATAGTTGTTAAAAAGTGACATAGTGGTGCTTTAACCCATTTAGGCCTAAAATTATTGGATGCTTTAACTATTAAAAAATAGCAGATATACGAGCTTGTAGATCTGCTATTTTTGAAAAAGTCTCTCAAGAACAGACTAACTGAGCTCCATTTAAGTGAAAAGGACCTTTTCTTTGACGATGGCTATAGTCAGATTGCTGACACAGAAACAGGTTTTTCAAAAAATCTTTCAAAAGACACTTATAGAAACGGGTCAAAATTCAAATTTTCATGATTTTTCTAAAATAGCAGATCTACAAGCTCGCAGCGCGGCACCGAGTGCCACGCTGCGAGCTTGTATATCTGCTATTTTTCAATAGTTAAAGCATAAAATAATGATACACAAAATACACTGAATGCTTGCTCTGACAGACCTTGAAGCGTACGTGCTGCAGCAGGTTGAAGGCCTGGGCGTACTGCCGCAGGTAGAGCAGCACCTCAGAGTGGTGCATGTTGTTGGGGAGGCGAGCCGGAGGAGGGAAGTCACTGAATGACATCATCTCTTTGGAACTGTTGACTATCACAGCCTGGTAGATGTTGGCCCTGCCAGGCTCTGGCGGCTCCTGCAAGACAGAGCAGATTGTCAATGATTCATCATCACAGAGGTCAATTATTCATCACTTTATTTATGCTTAGAAAAGAAAATGGTTCATTATTCATTATTGAGTGTCTGTCTGTTAATCTGTGTCATGCTATTGCAGGAATGCATTTCAGGAATGACGCGCCTTTGAACTGAATTAAGAAGAGAGAGATACAAGACTAGAGTAAACTCAAACGGATGCTAATTAATCATTGCTGCTGAGCCATTGTTCATATCTCTCTGCCATATCTGGTAGAAACCAGCAAAGTCCAATTAGATTTTTATTTTCCCCCAAAGTTGGAGTTGGGTTGTTTGACCAACAGTTTGAGGATCCAATGGATTTAGGAGGTTTTTAATTGATTTGATATTTTATTAGACAGAAATGTAAAACAGCACGAGTACAGTCAAAACACTCAGTCTAAAAGGATTACACCAAAAAAGTCCCTGTGGGTTTGTGTCCATTCATTAACATATAAAGTGGCACCAAAAACATTCAATATGTTTAGTCTTAAAGTGGGCACATTTTTGATACTTTTCAATGGTTCAATATTTGTAAAATCCACACACAGAAATAAAAGGTGTTTAATAGCACCGATTTATTACAAAAAAAGTTGGAATTCTGTGACTTTCAGCGACGATACGGGATCTCTTCATGTTCTGAGGTTTTGAGGATTTGTTGTTGTGAATGGTTCTCCTCTTCTGAGAGTTTCATTTATTTATTTGTATATTAAATGTCTAATTCTGCATTATATTGTTTTGAACAATCACATTCTCAGAGACTTGATGGCCCTATTAATTTATCCATGACCCCTTTTAACCCTCCTGACTATTATTTTCCAGTATGAAACAAAATGCAGGCCTTAATTGCTGGTAAACATATAATGGAAAATGCAGCTTTATATTTTCCACAAATATTGTCCAGGTCAATTTGACCTGGAAGTGAAGGTGGAGCCTTAAAGGGGTCAAAGGCAGTATATTTACAGTATCTATTTCTTTGCAATATGACATAAGATATTATGTCCTACTACTACTCCCTCCCAATTTATTTCACCGTACACGCACGCACGCAAGCACGCACGCACGCAAGCACGCACACACACACACACACACACACACACGCACGCACGCACGCACGCACGCACGCACGCACGCACGCACGCACGCACGCACGCACGCACGCACGCACACACACCCCTGCTAGAAAAACCAGCACAGACCAGCACAATTTTCATGCTGGTCTGTGCTGGTCTATGCTGGTTTATGCTGGTTCATGCTGGTCTGTGCTGGTGCTGGTCTATGCTGGTCTGTGCTGGTCCCATGCTGGTCCACCAGCACAGACCAGCACCAGCACCAGCACAGACCAGCATGAACCAGCATAAACCAGCAGAGACCAGCACAGACCAGTACAGACCAGCACCAGCACAAACCAGCACATGTTGTGTTTTACTGCTGGTCTGTGCTGGTGCTGGTGCTGGTCCAGCATAGACCAGCACCAGCACCAGCACAGACCAGCATGAACCAGCATAGACCAGCACAGACCAGCACCAGCACAAACCAGCACATGTTGTGTTTTACTGCTGGTCTGTGCTGGTGCTGGTGCTGGTGCAGCACAGACCAGCATGAACCAGCATAGACCAGCACAGACCAGCACCAGCACAAACCAGCACATGTTGTGTTTTACTGCTGGTCTGTGCTGGTGCTGGTGCTGGTCCAGCACAGACCAGCATGAACCAGCATAGACCAGCACAGACCAGCACCAGCACAAACCAGCACATGTTGTGTTTTACTGCTGGTCTGTGCTGGTGCTGGTGCTGGTCCAGCACAGACCAGCATGAACCAGCATAAACCAGCACAGACCAGCACCAGCACAAACCAGCACATGTTGGTTTGTGCTGGTGCTGGTCTGTGCTGGTCTGTGCTGGTCTAAGCTGGTCATATACAAATAGGGACAAACACCCATATTAACTAACAGGTTCCAGTGGCGCCGAGGATAAGTGCAGGACTGAAGTGCCAGAGGTAGTAAGTTCGAATCCCACTCACACCCACAATGTCAAAAATAATATCACAATCTAATATGGTCAAATACAGAACAGGATTCAAGCACCAGAGCAAAGAGCAAATTAAACCAGCAAAGACCTGGTCCACTTCTCAGGGGGGTCCCCCGGGGGTCCCTGACCACACCAGCACAGACCAGCAGTAAGCGCTGGTTTGTGCTGGTGCTGGTCTGTGCTGGTTCATGCTGGTTTAGATGGTGGGACCAGCACCAAAACACAACATGTGCTGGTCTTGTGCTGGTTTTTCTAGCAGGGACACACACACACACACACAACCCCCCACCCCACCCCCTACATGCACACTTTTCCTTTTTTATGGGAAACATGTAACCTAAATACCCCCATCTCCTTTTTTTCTGTTTCCATCTGTGAGAGTCTGAATGCAATGTGCAAACATTATAATGGGATTGGGAACCATCACCCCATGGGGAGAAAAATATTATCAAAGCATTTTTAATTGATAATTATAAGGGAACCCATATCACTGCAATATTGGTTGAATGTTCAGTAAAGGATGTAAGTAAAAGGTTTATTAGGCTTTTTGTTTTGACAACTTGTAGATGATTAAACATGCACTGGGTGGTTTTGACCCAGGAACATTTTTGCTGTTCCTGATAACCAGACATCTTAGGCATTTTTGTTCTTGGTAGCAAAGCGCACATTCTGTTCCGAGTATGAGTAGGAGATAAATTAGTAACTGAAGTCAAAGGCTAAAAGCAGTAATGTATCAGTACACACAGAGCTGTCTTTGAATCTAACAGGTTTGGGAACCGTTCCCAACCCGGGAAGAGAGCCAGGGAGCTCCTTTTTTCCCTTTCTCTGTTGTTTCATAGCAGTAAGCAAAGGGATCAAGGTGTTCCGTCAAGATTCTGCATGTGGTTTGTTGAATATCCATAATTACTTTTACAGCTACAAGCAAAATCCCCAGTAGGCCTATTAAAGGGATAGTTCAACCCAAAAATATGCTTTTTTCTATCGATTACTCACCCCATGGGGACTTGAATATTAATAGTGATATGTTTTTGTTTTTGTCTCATTCCTAAGCCAATAATTTGATGATCAGCAGTGGTTCCCTATGGAGACTCAAAGAGCCTCCTTTGTTCCATATGGAGACACAAAGAGTCTGGCTTAGGAATGCACAAAAACGAAGAAATATCCACAAATTCAAGTCTGCATGTGGTGAGTAATCGATAGAAAAAATTTCCTTTTGGGGGTGAACTATCCCTTTAGCTGTTTTAACTTCAACTCCCCTGCTTGTGAAAACACGATAGTTAAATGGCACAGTACATTAAATGTTTTAGTCATATATTAAAAGCCATTTAACAGTTTGAATAAATGTGCATGCATGTTTGAGCAAATAGCCTATATGCCAGGGAGATCTGCTGTATCAGGGGGAATGTGCTGTGCTGCTGGGCTCAGGTCCAACAGGGATGACCAGGCTCCATCGATCACCACGATGAATTGAGTGCCCATTATTACTTCACTCTGACTCCCCCAAGGCATTTAGATGAATTCAATACTCATTGTGCTGCTCTCAGGACTTTAGGACATCTACACACAGGCTACTCTATACCTTGGAAAGTGACAAGCTGTGCAAAACTAGATTTTATCATCCTTGATGTGTAGGGAATACAAATTATTCCAATTTAGCTCCAGAAATATCTGGAGAAATTTCCAATAAGGGAAGGATTCCAAATAAGGCTGATGGCTTCTTCCTTTCCTCGAGTCGCACTGTATTTCGTTCCCATGTATATGTAATGTTACATGCTTTATATGATGTGCTAATAAACTAAACTAAACTAAACTAATGACTGATAAAGGCCTTGTGACTATTATGTTGCTTGGTATATGGATTCAGTGAAATGTTGAATGTAAATGTGTCACAATTAATTTCCACCCAGCCTATAGGTATTTTATATAACATGTATTTGGTTAACATACTGTATACCATCCCCACCTTGAACCTCCAGAGTCCCCCGATGTCATTGCTGCTCTCGAAGCAGGTGGGCTCCAGACCCTCATCCAGACAAGCCTTGATGCTGGTCAGACCAGAGGGTCCTGATCCGATCACTGCCACCCTGCGCACCATGTTAGAGCTGAGGGAGGGGCAGAGCAGAGATGGAATCGTTGTGCTTGATCCAAAGTGTCTTTGTATATTACTGTGAACTACACAGCCCAGCAGATAGAATTACTAGTAGGCTATATAATCAGATTGTACTCACAAATCAATATAAAGCGTACTGGCTACCAACCAATTGCAACCGCTGAGTCTTGCTTCTGTGTCCTATGGGGAAAGATATTGACTAAAAACACACAATCTCCTTGCAACCTCCATGGAGTCTTAAAACTTGTAAATGTGTAATCAGGAAGTTTACCTAAGCACAAGTTGATGATTACTGTGACTGACTGACTGACAAGAGTAAAAAGAGACCTGCACAATACTGCAAGAAAAAAGTTCTATTAAAGTACTAGAACTATGGAATATATTTATTTGGAATGTCAGATAACTCAATTCACGAGATAAATCCACTTTTGTGAATCTCATAACACTGGCCTGTATAGGGTAGACCCTCCAGAAAAACGCAGGCAAAAATCCTTGATTATACAGACTAAAATCATTGATTATCAGGCAAAAATCCTTGATTCTGCGATGAAATGTGCAGGGTTTTAAGTGATTTTACTTTTTTCTGGTGGGTCTAATAGGGGAACAAGTTGAAGTTCATTTATTGTTTGTCCCCGGAGGGCGATTTGGTTGCAGCAATATATAAAAGCATTCATCTGTCACAAAGGACACATAAAATCACATAGGACACATAAAACAATAAAAACAGGGTAGCAGTTCGTCATCTCAGCCAAAAGTAAAGAAAACAAAAAAGAAAAAGCAGCAATCATAGGCCATATATTTAAATTCACATCATATTCATTTCATACTTTAGAAATTTAAATTAAGTCTCCCAAGCAACAGATTACCTCCTCCTCATATCAGCATTTAAAGCCTTTATTGAAGCAGGCACAAAGGAAAACTTATGCCTATTTGTTGTGGCCACTGCACACTCCAGGCGAAGGCCAGAAGGAAGCAGCTTGTACTCACAGGACTTCCTGATCACGTTATCTCCCGTTGCATTCTGGGAATTAGAGTGCTTCTCTTCAGCCACCCCATACATATCAGACGTGTCAATAGCCGGGGATCCAGTCCCTCAAAATGGGAGGGGACCTGTGATGTTCTGCCGCACTTTTTATTTCTGTTTTATCTATTAGTTTGGTCATTAAGGTCCACAGAATGAGAGGCCTGCTCTGCTGGAAACACAGCGAAAAAAGGTTATGGCCATTTGTATATTCACTGTCCCATTGACTCCACTACACAGGAAAGGGAATATATTATAAACAAGAAAAAATCTGCTTTAAGTAGCATGTGAGGGATCAAAATGGAGGGTTTTCATGATTCTGAATCCATTGCAAGCATTTGTTTAGCACAAAAAACTAGGGATGGTCCGATCAGGTTTTTTGGAACCGATCACCGAGCACCGATCACAAAAGTTTGATCACCCGATACCGATCAATCACCGATCCGATCAAGTTATTATTTATATATTCTAAATGTTAATGTTTTAACTTTAATTAATTAATTAATTCACTCATGAATTAATTTATATATTTGCCTTATAGTTATTTACCAGCATTACTATGTATTTATTATCATAGCAGTAACTAATTATTCCTTCAGCACTGTGAAAATCAATACTCCAAAATGGCCTCAAGTGGGCATACTGAACGGCTGGTTGATCGGATGCACCGATCGGATCGGATCGGTGAATTTACCTTTTGATCTAAACCACCGATTATCGCCGATCACGCTTTGATCGGCCCGATCCGATCCATTGCCGATTGATCGGTAACATCTCTACAAAAAACATTCCTTGGACTAGAAAACAAACCAACAAAAGTGTGAAAAGTGATGACTCATCACTGTGATGACTGTGAAAAGTGACACACTTTAGTTGGTTCGTTTTCTAGCCCAAGGAATATTTTTTGTGCAAAACAAATGCTTGCAATGGATTCACAAACATGAAAACTCTCCATTTTGACCCCTCACATGCTACTTAAAGCAGACTTTTTCTTGTTTATAATATATTTCCTTTCCTGTGTAGTGGAGTCAATGGGACACTGAATATACAAATGGCCATAACTTTTTTTCGCGATGTTTCCGGCAGAGCAGGCCTCTCATTCTGTGGACCTTAATGACCAAACTAATAGATAAAACAGAAATAAAAAGTGCGGCAGAACATCACAGGTTCAACCCTATTCCTTGAGCTTTTGGGCATGTGGATCCCCGACTACAAACACGTCGTGGGCACTGGGAGATATTGACGAGTTTGACGTGTGGGCACGTTGTGGGCATCAAATGAGTTGGAAACGAATAGTGTGTTAATGTCAATAAGTTAGTACAAACATAATTATGTAAATATGTAGGAATACTAGGTTTACTGTGTCACATATCTACATAGGTGACTGTATGCATGATGTACAATTTAGGCATTTAGCAGATCCTCCATATCCAGACTCCAGAGCGATGTAGAATCATATTTGTTAAAAGAAGTAACAGGACTCATGTTCCTAAGGGGACAATACAAGTACAAGGTACATCTTTCATATATAACTACTCAACACATGGGCCTGAGATCGATTGGTTACAGTACTAATCAGTCTACCAGCTATTAACACAGGAGACAGTTGGAGTTATAATTCTCAATTACCTCAATGCACAACCCAGTTCAGTTTAATTAGTTGCTCTCAGGCCAAGCAGGCATGCCTGCTTATAGACATCATCACCAACCCTACAGTCCCCTTTATGGAGAAAGTAAGCTGAGCAGTGTATTTCTCTGTGATTCATCTACTTTCTTTGGGATATACAGATGGTCTAATCAAGATCAGACAAAAGATGAAGAAGCTTTGCGTAGGTCTGTGAATATGGCAAATTGTTGGCCCTTTTGGTGCTACACCCCAAAAAATACAAATAAGCATTTCTATCACATTGGGCAGTATGTCAACCAAGTTTCATGTATTATAATTGTATTATTGTACTGTAATCAAAGAATGATTTCACTCTTAAACCCCGATCTATGGTCAGTGTCCATGGGCGTGCTTCATTTACTTGAATCCCATATCACAGCATTTTCCTATTCATTCATTCAACAAAATCTATAAAATGTGTCACCCTTTAAGACAGGAATATACAGTTCAATCCATATTTTGCGTACTTCAGTGTCTACCAGAAGCCCCCTAGCAACGTGTTGAGTCTATCCAGAATCTGAGCTGGTTCCTCCAGCAGGGTATGTAGTTTATACTGGGAGAACAGCACAACCACCATAACGGCTCCCCCAGATAGTGTGAGCAGCTGTGGGGAGGAGAGTGCGAGCCGCCTGGCTTCAGGTTCTGGTACGACTCTGGTCTTGAACGGCTGGGCCACCCGCTCCCACTGAGTGAGGATGGCCTGGCGGGCTCCGGACCACCAGCCCGGCCCGCTCAGACGGTACTGGTAAGGAGTGCAGGGGCCAAGCAACACCTTCAGGCCCAGCACTGGGTCTCTCAGCAGAAGTCCTGGGATGTTCGGTCGAACCCCTATCTGTGATTATAGAAAGATATTATGACGAATGAGCCTTTACATACAGTAGACCTACGTGTGGAAACAAAACAATCCTTTTATCTAGACCCTAGAATAGATAATGGGTTGTTTTGTTTACACAGCATGCTCTAGAACAGTAGTTCTCAACGTGTGGGTCGGGACCCCCAGGGGGGTCTCCAAATTATTTTGGGGGGTCCTCAGCAACATTGTTTTCTCACTCAACAGTGAACAAACCAACATAAAGTTAAAGTGTATAGACTAGGGTATATGCACATTTCTAAAGTGACAATCTAAGGACTTTTTAATACCTCTAAAATGACAAATTGTCAAATATTAGAGGCAGAAATTGTGAAAATAGCCGATCTACATTGAGCATGTAAATCTGCAATTTGCACAATAGAACAGTGTTATAAATGTAATGTCTCAACTCTTAGTGCTCGTCAGGGTGGGTGGGTGGGGGTGGGGTCCCCAGTTCAAATATGATTATCTTAGGGGTCGTGGCCTGAAAAGGTTGAGGACCACTGCTCTAGAATAGATTATACGACGATGCTGATGTGTGGACTGACCTCCTCAGCCATGAAATCCAGGTTGGGGATGTAGTCCACCTGGAGAGCAGCCTGCCGTGGACAAGAGTAGCTGAGAAAACCAGACAAAAGCGTGGATAAAGTGATTGGCCATTATACAAAAATACACCCCACTAGGAGTGTAAAAACGGACCTGCAAAGTATTCAAACTACTACTATCTACCATGATGACTCAGCTTCTTAAAGGGCCTACACCATGCTTTTAAAACTATATTTTTTGTATAAATATATGCTCAAAATTGAGTCTTAGACAGGTTTTAACCCTCAACAAACACTCTGACCATTCTTTTTGTTTGTTCTAGCTCTACTATAATGAGGCTCTCCAGCTGCAATACCAAAACGGCCTCTGTTTGCTCAGGGGCGCATCTAGTGGGGTTTTTCCAGAAAAAAAAAAAGTTTTTTGAAAAAAAAAGTTTTTTGAAAAAAAAAGTTTTTTGAAAAAAAAAGTTTTTGAAAAAAAAGTTTTTTTTTAAAAAAAAGTTTTTGAAAAAAAAAGTTTCTTGAAAAGAAATTTTGAAAAAAAGTTTTGAAAAAAAAACTTTCAAAAAACTTTTTTTTTCAAAAACTTTTTTTTTTTTACTTTTTGACAATTTTTGAAAAAAAAATTGAAAAAAAAAATTCTTTTGAAAAAAATTTTTTTTTTTGAAAAACATTTTTTTTAACTTTTTGACAGTTTTTGAAAAAAAAAATTTGAAAACATTTTTTTTTGAAAAAAAAAAGTTTTGAAAAAAAAAAGTTTTGAAAAAAAAAAAAAAAAAAATTTTTTTTTTTTTTTTACTCTGAAAAAAAAAACGGGAAACGCGTGTGACGTCACATGCGTCAACTCTCAGAACAGCACTGTTCTGAGAACCCGTGGAAGCTTTTCATCTCTGTCTTCCCAAAACCAGAGAAAGACACAATGTACAGAAATAGGACTTTGTGAGGATAGAAGGTGCCAGTGGGACCCCAAAAAAAGGTTTTAAAATAGAAAAAGTGAAAATTCATGGTGTAGGTCCTTTAAAGATGTTTAAGACAAGGCATGTTGTATAATTCTATTGCACATTTCAATACAAAAGGGGAAATCAAGGTGTTGTACAGGTTTGAAGGTGTGCTTGAGGTCTAAACGATTTAATTATTTCCAGACTATATCAACAATATATCTTTCTGCTCAAATGCCCTTTTTAAAAAGATTCAGCGCCATCAGAAAACACAATTATAAGACATTTGGTTTATAATTGTCTCATGGTTAACTACCTCCTCATGTTTCTCTTCAGCTCATACTCAACGACGCTCTTCATGGACTCCTTGGATGGAAGATTGTTCAGACCTTACAAAAAACAAAGAAAATTGCCAAATTATATTTTTCTTATTATGAATTAATGTGTGTGTGTGTGTGTGTGTGTGTGTGTGTGTGTGTGTGTGTGTGTGTGTGTGTGTGTGTGTGTGTGTGTGTGTGTGTTTACCAGCAAAGACCCTGACGGCCCATCGGGCCTGCATCTCCGCTGTGGGCATAATCGGTCCTTTTTGCTGGACCAGGCCGATGACAGCCAGTGTGGGGCGTTCTAGAGAAGACGGGAACACGCGCCTGTAATGAGGATTTAAACGTGTGATCATAAATAGACAGTGAAAGTTGACAGTGATCGAGCACAATGTATTTATAATATCATACCTACTTGTACAAGGTCACCTCTCCTCCGGGCCCCTCAGCCAGAGATGGAGGCAGGAATGGGAAAGTGATGTTGTAGCCGGTACAGAAGACCACAGCGTCAATGTTCGGCTCCACTGTGCCGTCTGCAAACACAAGTCCAGAGCCCTGGAACCCCTTAAGGTTAGGTTTCATCACCAGCGCCCCCTGAAGGATTCGACCAGGAAGGTCATCATTGATCATTGGCTTCTTCTCCAAAAGCCTGGGAAAGATGGCGGATGTAAATAAAAACAAAAATAACAATAAGGGCGAGAAGTAGAATTCGAGAAGTGGAATTCATAGGATAATCCTTATTATTTTCTTAAGGATTATCCTATCAATGAATTTTCTGATTGTCGAATCACAGACGTCTTGTGAGCTTTTTGACAAAAGTCTCACCTCTGCTAGTAACCTAATGCAGGAGTCTTCAAGAGGGGGTTCGGGACTCCTAGGACTCGGAGGTTCTCAAAGTTACTACAGTGTGATAGGATCTTTTTAGTTTTTTGTTTGTTGCACTAACCACTTGAACTCTAGCATCCCTATTCTGAGGTGAACTTGAGCCAAAATAGCAGATCTTGTAGATCGGCTATTTTCGTTGAAGGTTTATTTGGTGTAGTGGGAAAGAAGAACAGACCAAGTACAGAGTGAAAGTTTGACAGTTTAAGTGGTTAAATGTGTGAAAATACACATTAATATGAATCGAACACAACGCCTGACAGTGCTGTCAAACAAGTCTATGGAGCCATCTATATTGTATTTTAGATGAATCAGGAGTCCCTGCTTCATCTCTCTCTCTCAGCTAAGGGGTTCTTGGCCTGAAATACGTTGAAGACCCCTGGTCTAATATGTGTCTATATTATGGACCTGGTGCCTCCCTGTAATCCACCCATGGCCTGAGATCCTCTGAGGAGGCCCTCCTAGAAGTCCCCAAAACACACAGGTAGTCACAAAAGATGATCAGGCCTTTGCTGCACCAGCACCTAGGCTATGGCACGCCCTACCTGTGGCAATCAGAAAAGCTAATTCCCTGGCATCTTTTTAAACTCTTCTAAAAACACACCTGTTCAGGAAAGCCTTCGCCTCGATCACCTCATTTGCCTTAACTGTATTGTGTATGCTGTGTATGACTTTATCTGTTTATCCGTTGTTATTTGCACTGAGACCAAAGCTCTTTTGGTTTCCTTTTTGATCTACTAAGTAAGCAATTTACCCCGAGTGAGAGGACATTATGCTCTCATAATGTCCGCAGTGAGGGTGTTATCGGACGAGGCGCAGCCGAGTCCGATAACAACCTCACTCAGGACATTATGAGAGCATAATGTCCGACCCCGAGTGGTAAATAGCTTTTCTACCACTTTTTCCCGTATACATGAAAGAAAACACATAGTTGTAACTTGCAAGGATCTTAAGTTACAATCATTATTGCCTATAAAACTTCCGCGAGACAGCAGATAGTTCCACCAACAACATCTTCTACTCACCAACAGATGGCGCCAACTCCATACTAATCCATGCGTCTAGCTTACAGCTAAGCTAACGTCAGTTAAAAGCACCGTTCCGGCCGTAAATAGAGGCTGTTCGCTTCCAGAAAGGCATAGGTTCAGAGAAAAGGGGCTTTAAAGTTGGCGGATTGCATTGGATCCAAATAAATCGGCGACGATAGTACGCACGTTAGTAAACATAGGACCGCTGCGACCTTCATTTGTTGGTTGGGGGAAACTACCTCCTGAAGTCCCCGGATGTACACTGAGGCGCATTGATCTCGGACACACAACGTTGCGGCAGTTGTCCTCTCATAACCTCCGGAATTTAGCCAATCAGAATCCAGTATTTGAACACGTGACTCGAAAAAGTGGTAGAAATGTGTTTTTACTGCTTGTCAGAACTGAATGTGTTGCTAATTTACGTTAAGTCCATTGACTTTTTTAAACCTGTATGATATGTTTTACTGCGGTTCAGCACTTCATTCTGTGCCAATGACGGCTTATGACGGTTTTTTTCCAATAGCCCTGTGTGCCAATGGCGGCTTATGACGGTTTTTGTGTTTTTTTACATAGAAAAAAAATAAATCTTTTTTTTTTTTTTTTAAGATGTCAAAATGACCTGAGATCAGAGAGATGCTTTTCTCTGTTTGTGTGTTCGCTCCCTCGTTTAGCTGATTGAGAAAATGTGTGTTCATGTGTGTACAAAAGTCCACACTGGACAGTCCCTCCCCCTACTCCTGGATTGGATCCACCCCTCAATTGTCACACCTGTGCTCAATAACCACTCATCACTGGCCTGCTATAAATACAGCATGTTTTCCCTCAGTTCTGTTTGGCACCAGCAGCAACCACACTCCCTCTGAGAGCCCTGACCAGGGAGTCTCAGCAGGCCCTCATTATGATAAATGAAATAAAATCATAACCACAACCGTGAAGCCTTCATGACTCCTTGCCCTTCCAATTGCTTGTATGTGCAACGGACTAATAAAAGGCTTAAACGGACCATACTGTGTCATACATTCTGATAGATGTACCATGGTAAATGGTAAATGGTAAATGGTGCATTTATATAGCACTTTTAATCCAAAGCGCTTTACATAGATTGTGCATTACATTCACCCATTCACACACACATTCATACACCAGTGGCGGAGGAAGCCATGCAAGGCACCAACCTACTCACCGGAGGCAATTAGGGGTTCAGAGTCTTGCCCAAGGACCCTTCGACATTAACTCAGGGGGAGCCCGGATTCGAACTGGGAACCCTTCGGGATTTATACCCTTCGTGCTCTAATACCAGTTTCTCTACCCCTGAGCTATGCTGCCCCTGGTGATGGTGATGGTGATGGTGATGACTACTATTCCTTGAACCAATAACTATTCTACATGTGGTCCTTCGATCCCGGATAATTGTCATTGCCATGAATGGAGAGGAGCTAACCAAATCATCTCCTACTCCGCCTCCTGCAGCCCGGCACCCTTCTAGTCTATTACTCGCCCTCAACACTCCCACCGCCTGCCTCAAAGCCTGGAGGGCTTCGAGGTGGGGTTTGTTACAGGCCCAGACCACACATACGAGCAATCGGAAGAGCATGAAGAAGAGCATGAGGAAGAGCATGAAGAAGAGCATGAAGAAGAGCATGAAGAAGAGGAAGGGGAAGAGCATGAAGAAGAGGAACACCCTGAAGAGGAGGTTGAACATCCGAACAATGTTCAACCCTCCCCAAGTTCAAGTAGAGCACCAGAAGGCACCCCAGAGCTTAGCCAAGCAATGAAAATCGATTACCTTTTTGAACAGATGAAGCTGCAAGCAGAGCAGGTGAAGCAGCAAGCAGAGCAGATGAAGCAGCAAGGAGAGCTTTTGCAGCGCCTTTGTTCTGAGCGCGATGCAGCTCCCAGACAAAGCAGTACAATCTTATCCACCTTTCTGAATGGCTGCAACTCGAGTCCCGTTGCCAACCTCGTGACTGCCCTGGGCAAAACCCCCCTCGACCCCACCGACCACAAGCACCTACTTATTCTACGACCATATATCATGGAGCTGACTCTGGTGAGCATCTTGAACCGTAGGTTCCCCCTGTGTCCTCCTAGTCTCCTACTCCGCCTCCTGCAGCCCGGCACCCTCCTAGTCTCCTACTCCGCCTCCTGCAGCCCGGCACCCTTCTAGTCTCCTACTCCGCCTCCTGCAGCCCGGCACCCTTCTAGTCTCCTACCCCGCCTCCTGCAGCCCGGCACCCTTCTAGTCTCCTACTCCGCCTCCTGCAGCCCGGCACCCTTCTAGTCTCCTACTCCGCCTCCTGCAGCCCGGCACCCTCCTAGTCTCCTACCCCGCCTCCTGCAGCCCGGCACCCTCCTAGTCTCCTACTCCGCCTCCTGCAGCCCGGCACCCTTCTAGTCTCCTACTCCGCCTCCTGCAGCCCGGCACCCTTCTAGTCTCCTACCCCGCCTCCTGCAGCCCGGCACCCTTCTAGTCTCCTACTCCGCCTCCTGCAGCCCGGCACCCTTCTAGTCTCCTACTCCGCCTCCTGCAGCCCGGCACCCTCCTAGTCTCCTACCCCGCCTCCTGCAGCCCGGCACCCTCCTAGTCTCCGCCTCCTACAGCCCGGCACCCTTCTAGTCTCCTACTCCGCCTCCTGCAGCCCGGCACCCTCCTAGTCTCCTACTCCGCCTCCTGCAGCCCGGCACCCTTCTAGTCTCCTACCCCGCCTCCTGCAGCCCGGCACCCTCCTAGTCTCCTACTCCGCCTCCTGCAGCCCGGCACCCTTCTAGTCTCCTACTCCGCCTCCTGCAGCCTGGCACTCTCCTAGTCTCCTACTCCGCCTCCTGCAGCCCGGCACCCTTCTAGTCTCCTACCCCGCCTCCTGCAGCCCGGCACTCTTCTAGTCTCCTACTCCGCCTCCTGCAGCCCGGCACCCTCCTAGTCTCCTACTCCGCCTCCTGCAGCCCGGCACCCTTCTAGTCTATTACTCCGCCTCCTGCAGCCCGGCACTCTTCTAGTCTCCTACTCCGCCTCCTGCAGCCCGGCACCCTCCTAGTCTCCTACTCCGCCTCCTGCAGCCCGGCACCCTTCTAGTCTCCTACTCCGCCTCCTGCAGCCCGGCACCCTCCTAGTCTCCTACTCCGCCTCCTGCAGCCCGGCACCCTTCTAGTCTCCATTCCGCCTCCTGCAGCCCGGCACCCTCCTAGTCTCCTACTCCGCCTCCTGCAGCCCGGCACCCTCCTAGTCTCCTACTCCGCCTCCTGCAGCCCGGCACTCTTCTAGTCTCCTACCCCGCCTCCTGCAGCCCGGCACCCTCCTAGTCTCCGCCTCCTGCAGCCCGGCACCCTTCTAGTCTCCTACTCCGCCTCCTGCAGCCCGGCTCCCTCCTAGTCTCCTCCACTACCTCCTGCCGTGAAGCCAGTGTGACTTTTTTGGTTCAAATCTTTGCAGATTTGGGGCGGCTGTACAAAAGTCCACACTGGACAGTCCCTCCCCCTACTCCTGGATTGGATCCACCCCTCAATTGTCACACCTGTGCTCAATAACCACTCATCACTGGCCTGCTATAAATACAGCATGTTTTCCCTCAGTTCTGTTTGGCACCAGCAGCAACCACACTCCCTCTGAGAGCCCTGACCAGGGAGTCTCAGCAGGCCCTCATTATGATAAATGAAATAAAATCATAACCACAACCGTGAAGCCTTCATGACTCCTTGCCCTTCCAATTGCTTGTATGTGCAACGGACTAATAAAAGGCTTAAACGGACCATACTGTGTCATACATTCTGATAGATGTACCATGGTGATGACTACTATTCCTTGAACCAATAACTATTCTACAGTGTGTGTCCATTCTAAAAATTATTTAAAAAAAAATCATTTTTTTTCATTGCATAGTAAAGAAAAACATACACAATCTCAGCACAGCTACCTTGGAGCCATTTTGGCATCTGGCACAGAATGAGTTAACCATTGTTTTGAAAAATGCTATATAAATAAAGTTATTATTATTATTATTATTATCATCAAAGTTGCAGCAGTTGTCACCTGTGTTTGGGCATCAGCCCATATAATCTGTGGTCATATTTGTGGTTCAGATCCCTCTCTGCCACCCAGCAGAGCAGAGCCTTTGGCAGCAGCCGGGTCAGAATGTTGCTGAACCTGGTGATCCATGTCATGTCCAGAGGAAGCCCAGAGTTGGACATTCGACCAATCACCCAGGTCCCCTGACGTGTACTGAGGAATGTCTGGAAGAGAATATGACACAGAAAGGTACTAATAAGTGCCAAGTACTGATTATCTTACAATTATTGTGTTCATTGGAGCACCATGCGCATAGTCTACTAATACTCCATTGACAATATGAAGGGTCTGAGGGGCTCATATGACACTCCCGGATTACCCTCTGCTTCACTGTCTGTTTCATGAGTGCAACACTGGGCTACTACCATCAAGAGAGTGTTAACAATAGCTCAAATAACGTCGTCATAGCTCGGTTAGGGTTAGGACTAGGGTTAGTAATGGGGCGAGTCGCCATTGTCGCGCACCAAAAATAGCTGATCTACAAGTTTGCAACGTGTCGCATCAGTTTGGCTATTTTAGGTCCGCCAAACAGTGCGCAACCAAGTATAAAGTAAATCAAGCCTAACCCCAGCTGATCAACCTGATCACATCAAACTAAAGTTGTGTTTTTAGTGTGTTTTTCTGTTCTTCTTCCACCTCACCTTGTCTGCAGACCTGCTAATCTCCACAGCAATGTCTCCCGCTGAGTTTCCGATGCCAACCACCACAACCCTCTTCCCTCTGAAGGCATCTGCATCTTTGTATTCCCAGCTGTGGTGGCAGCTTCCAGGAAATGTTTCAGAGCCTGGGGTGGAACACAGGGGTAGTCCTTAAGCTTAGGAGAAAGTCTCAAATATCACAATAATTGCCTTTGTATACTGTGCCTAATTTGACACCAAACAATATCAAGCTCCTTGAACAAAATTTCAATTTGAGTGGAAATGGTGAATATAGTCTGATTATGTTTGTGTTTACGGACCTGGAAGGTCTCCTAGGGGTAGGACAGGGTGTGTGTAATGGCCTGAACACACCAGAACAGCATCAAAGACCAGCCTGTCCTCCTGTCCAACTCGGTTCTCAGTCACCACCTCCCACTGACCAGACGCAGAGAAATCTGGCCTTTGCCTTACACTTCGCACTGTGGTCTTAAAGACATGTGCAAGAACAGACCCATGACGTTATATACACACCTGTTTACACACATGTATAAATACAGAGACTTACAAACTAAACAAAATTATGATTTGATTTCTATTTAAAGGATAGCCCCTTGAGATGCAGCATCTCCTTTTCCAGGGGATCCCATAAAACATCAACAACAGACAGATACGTATAATACAAGTAAACAGATTCCCACCCCACCAACCACCACACCATCAGTTGTTAAACAACAGAAGAGAAAGAAGGCTACAGTAAAATACATCAGTGTACTGTGTATATCCTTAAATAGAGTCCATTTAGAAGCAGCAGAAACTAGTTGTATCAAGATGTGAATAATAGGGAAGTGACAATGAATTTAATAGGTAGAGGAAGATTATTCCAATCAAATGTAGCAGAATGACCTCTTTAAAGATTTGTGGGACAACAAAGTAAGGATATTGCAGGTGTCTAAGTGGATATGATGATGTGCATGGAACCAAATACGGTTTGAAATAAGAATGAAGTAGAAGAAGACTTTTTAAATTGACATGACATTATATAAAACAGATAAAGTTGCAGTAGCACTAGCGCACGGAGGGGGAACGGTAGGATCAGGGGAGAACAACCTGGAAACGAATGTGCCTGCGCAGGTCAAAGTGCTCAGCGTACAGCCTGAAGTACTGCAGCAGCTGGGAGTGGTGCGTGTAGTTTGGGTAGTCGGCAGGCATGGGGAAGTCACTGAAACACATCATCTCCTTGGAGGTGTTGACCACCAATGAGCGGTAGATACTAGAACGCTCTGGCTCAGGCGACTCCTGCATGTGGAAACAGACAGGAGCAGACAATGGTGTTGATGATTGGTATGAGTAACAATAGACTGCAAGGGAGGGTCTCCAGAGATCACATGACAGTGGAGTGACAATTTAAAGACTTTTAAGACCTTTTTAATTGGTGCATCAAAAATAATCAACAAACTATATATAAACATTTGCCAAATTGTCAAATAATATAAGAGGAAAGAAAAACAAAAATTTGAGCTTGTAGATCTGCTATTTTCACAATACTTATCTGTGGAAACGAAAATGTTATGATTTGACCTACATTGGCCATGTGGCCATGTGCTTATCAGGGTGCGGGGGTCCCCAGTTCCAATATGATTATTGTGGGAGGGGTCACGAGTCGTGAAAAGGTTGAGAACCACTGCAATAGAGTCTCTGCGCTAGACTTTAGACAACCAGTCAGAGCTGGACTGGTATATCGGGCTTTTCTCGCTCCTTCTAGATAGTAATGAGCAGCACACCTATTTAAGGCCAGATAAGGGCAAGCAGCCTACATTTGGTAATTATGCAACATGGGTGTTGTACAGGTGTACGTAAGGCCTTAATTAAGTCTATCTATGATATTTATCCTGTGTTTCTTAAACTCCCTGACTCTTACCTGTACCTAGCCCATTTTTCATGCTTAGGCCTGCCATAAAGGGCCTTAGTATCAATACTGCAATGTAGAAACTCAAGTCCAGAATAAAACATTTACTTGAGTAAAAGTACAAAAGTACAAAAATGTACTTAAAGAACCAAAAGTAGAAAGTACTCATTGTGCAGAATGTCCCATTTCACAAGTTTTAAAACAAGTAAAATGTGTACAAATATTTTGAAAATAGCAGATCTACAAGCTCACAATGCGTCGCATTGTGACAAATTGTGAGAAACGAGTTCATATCTTGCATTTGAGTGTCACATCTCATAAAGGTCTTTCCTCCTGCCTTTAAAAAGACGCGGTGTCCTCCTCACCCACCTTGAACCTCCACAGACCACCAATGTCGTCACTGCTCTCAAAGCAGACAGGTTCCAGTCCCTCGTCCAGACATGTCTTGATGCAGACCAGACCTGAGCTTCCACCTCCGATTACTGCCACGCGCCGGGCCATTATTGTTTACCTGCACAGGGAAGGGTGCAGGTTTAGTGCTCAGACACAGTTCAATAAACTGGTGTCAGCAAAACATAAGGGACATTTTGTCAAGAAGGTAAATTATAAGTATGAACTTGCTATAAGTGTTTGTGTTTGGGCAATGTCCTAAGTTCATTTCCTGCCAAGGCTTTGGGTCATCCCTCCTCTAAATGCCAATAAAACACGTTACAATTTAGGCATTTAACACTAACAGTCTCATTCATAGTGACTTATAAAGTGTGAAGCTGGAGGAAATGCCAAGAAACAAAAATGGTGGTAAAGGAATTAGTTGTGTTTGCTAGGAGAAAACAAATAGTAGGCCTATATAGAAATAGAAAAAACAATAACTGCATGTTAGTACAGTATGCTATGTCAACTTAAATTGGGTGAGAGAAGAGGGACCATAGGCTATATAGGGGAGCACAATTAATCCAAATGCAAGTGCATGTGTTTCAATAACACCCATAATAACCTAGTTTGTGATCCCACCTCCACATGAGGTCATCGATGATGTAATCATTTTAACACATATTACACAACATCATGATCTTAGTCTCAATGCATGAAATCTGCTCTTACCTTCACAGTAGGCTACCTCTGAGTCTTGTGTACAGATAAGCTTCTTCTTCTTCTTTTTGTCGTTTTACTGCAGTTGGCATCCACATTTGCAGCTAAGCTTGTTGTGCTGGAGAAGCCTCTCTAGTTTGAAATGTCTTGTTGTTGAACATTAACTTCTATCCAGTCAGTCAGGCAGTCAGGCAGTCAGCAGAACGAAGGAAGAGACTTTGACCCAGTAACCCTGCTGGGAGAAGGGAATTAGTTTTACTTGAGTGCTGTGGTGGGGTTAACATTTTCTATCTTCCCATGAAGTTCTATAGTCCCTGAACACTCACCTTCTCACAGTTAGAATCTGCAACATGTCCCCAGTCCTCACAGATATGAATATCTGAAAACTACAACTCAAAGGAAAACAAAGGGGAGTTTTCTTTAACCCTTTATTTGCATGTCTAGACAGATCACCCTGGATCAGAAACAGCACCACCTTTTGACCAAAATGAATGACTGATGCTGCATATTCTGCTCATTTCCTCATCAGCAATACATTGTCTTTCATTCAGTCATTTCACAGATATTGTTATTATTATGGCAAGAGTGTCCAAAATCCTTTTTCAAAGCTGGGCCATGGGACATGAAAATATGAAAAGACCCTAGTGCTGACTTCATGTACTACTGTCATACTGTACCTCTGGACCATAAACAAGGTCACATACAAATAATGCATCATTTTACAACCGTTTTAATAGTGCAATATAGTCTTTCGCTGGCAATACAGCCAAATGTAAGCTATTCATCGAGTGCTGTGCACAAAACAAAAACATATTTAATCATGCACAAGCAGTGTTATTATATTTACAGTGCAATATATTTGTCTTTTGTTCAAAGGAAGTGTAATTCAAATTTTAACAAAGTGTCAAAAGGTTTCTACAAAGCTTTGAAATAATGGTAGCCTGTCGTTATTTCACATCTTAGAATGAGACAACACAAGCAGCAAGCATTTAGAAAGCCATACAAATTCTGAAAAATAGACTATTTGTCTAGGTTAATTTCAAAACACTCAAACTTCACTTCGTGTGAATTTTACGACTATACTGGCAGCCTGTGGCAGGCTATAAATAATTTTGGACGGTGGCCAATGTCTGTCCTATTGGAGTGTCAGCCCTCAATTCCCCACCTCCCCCCAAAAAATATGTTTTTCATAATACATGGTCATTATGTGGGCCTACGGCAAGTTCAAGATAAGAGCATGTCCAAGAAACCATCTGGGCAAGTGCTGCACAAAATAGAAAGGTCCAGAGAAAATAAAACGGTTCACACACACTGCAGGGAGTCAGTTTGTGGGATCCATTAAAATTGTGCATTGTGCAAACTCATGATTCCTACTATTAAGTGTTTAATTTGGTGTTCCGCAGGGCACCATACTTTGGACGCTTCTTTCTCTTATAAATGCAAAATTAAAGTCGACGGTAACACATTTGGGGGTAACATTGGACCAGTCCTTGTCAGGAGAGGACATTACGATTAGCATGATTTCTAAATGTGCAAATTGAAGGCCTATATAGAAACATTGTGTAAATAAAACAAAGATGCTATTGGTGTCTGCGTTGATCCATTTTCACCTCAGACTATGCCTGTTCTGCTTGGTACAGTGGTGTATCAGTGAGATTAAGGGATAGGTAGGTTACAGATGGTACAAAACATTAGATACCAAGAGTCAAGGTTGTGGCAAGAGTTGTGTATTTACACACATTTCTCATTGGAATTTACACACCTCTTTGGAATGAAGTGCCTCTGTGTGTCAGGCAGTCTCAATCCAAACAGTTACATAGTGTGGAAAAAACTGTTATGGCAAAAGCTACAGGCTAGTGATGCACTTTAATTTGGGCTTTTATGGTTTGATTATAGGTGGTTTTCAATGGCTGTTAATGACTATTGATGCAATGCAATTTATTGGACTTTTTAGTTATGTTTAGGCAATCATAGGAGAAGGGTGCATACCAGTATTGTGCTGCTGACCTTGTAAAGTCTAAAAGAGAAGAAAGGCTGCAGCTATGCTGCAGGATAATCTATTGAATACCAACAGTTTGACCTGTTAAAAAGAGTCTTCGTCTGGGATTGTTATTCTGCTGGAGCATATTGGAAACAAGTGTTTTGTTATGCTTTAATGTGTCGTCCTGTATTTAAGTTATATCGTGACTTACTTGCATGTCTTACCAAAATCAAACTGTTCTACAAAATGTGGACAGAGGGTTTAAACAGTACATTTTATTAAACCGTTGCATGCAGTATACATAGACATTTGAAAAATACAGTTATAAGTTAAATAGTGTGCTACAGAGGTCAAGTGCTTTTCAGTGTAGTTCTCTGTATAAAATACAGCTTTTTGTGAAGCCTGTAGGCCTAAATCCCAACATATCTTGTGAATTAAAATGTGATGAAAGCCAGTCAGTCATATAGGCTTTGAGTCTGGAACTACAAATTCATAACATATTCATTATAAGGATACGCAATAAGCATCCCCAATTACCAGAACCTACGTGGGAGGAATACTGAGAATAAAACATTCAATTTCATGAATCCTAAGTGAAAAACATAGTAAACCTATGCAGACATATATACAGAATGAGCATTTATACAGATTGAGATGCATCAGTGATCCTGCAAGCAGGAGCAAATAACTTTGCCCAGTGGTTTGTGAGTTGGCTTCTTCATGTCAAGTGTAGCATATTCAGATGGTCTGTGGACGGATTTTGGCCAGGAGGGAGGGGAAGGTGGAGGGATCACGCCTATGAACGTAGTAGACAACAGCTCCTCCGGCCATAACAGTCAGACTATACTTGACCAGACGGCCAGCGACGCACATCCAGCATGTCTTGGGCTCTTCCACCTGGCAAGAAACAGACACAACTTCAGTTACTAAAGAAAACCACATGCAGAATCCAATTATAAACTTTCCTAGGGAGCATACTGGGGAAAAGGGGGTGTGTCATTTATGGGCATCACTTCCCGTTAGACATTTCAATTCATTTGATCCTTGTCATGTTGCTCCACACAGCCGATTAAAAATTAATGATCAATGTTACATATAGTATAGCTTTCAGTGTTTCTCAAAGAGAGGTTATTATTAATAACCAAATTTCTCTGCGGTGTACAAATGGAACAACAGTATATTTATGTCACGAGTTATGGGGATCCATGTATACCAAACTGAGTCCCTTGTGGTTTAAAAACCTATACTCTTCATCGGTTTTTAAATGAGATCAGCCCTTTTCACTAGTTTGGGTCCCAAACTATAGGGACACATCAAATGTCTCTTTTGGGTCTGGAGCTAAACGCTGCATTGAGGGGTAAACATAATCATGAAATTCATGAATAGCATGCAAACGACTGCTCACCTTTCTTGTCTTCAGGGGCTGGAGCATGCGGTCAAACTGCGTGAAGATGGCCCGGCGGGCTCCGTCCCACTTCCCTGGTCCCATCACGCGGTACTGGTACATGGTCACAGGCCCCCACAGGATCTTCTTAAACAGCGCGTAGTCTGTGAAGAAGAGCTTGAGCAGGCTGGGCCGCGCACCGATCTCACCAGACAGGTCATCCATGTAACTGACAAAATCCACCTGAATTGGTGTCAGTTTGGATACATTGTAGCTGCGAGGAGGTAAGATAAGAAAGAATGCATGTCAATGAGTCAATACTGTAGAGCAGTGGTTCCCAATTGATTCTTCACTCGATAATTAACAAAACATACAGTATAAGTGTATACAGGATATCTGCACTTTTTCAATTTAATGACTTAAGACCAAATTGGCCAACTAGTACGCAAGAAAGAGACAAACATTGTGAAACTAATCAATCTACAAGTTCACAACGCCTCTGTGGAACCGAGTCAAACTAAATGTAATACCAAGTGCTTGTCAGAGTGGTAGTGGGGGGGGTCCCCAAGTTCAAATATTATTTTGGGTGGACCTGAAACCATTGGGAACCCTTGCAGTAGAGTAGATGCAGACGAATAATAAACTATTGCTTCAGAGGTGGAATTAGGCAAGTTTGAGCATTTACACTAATTATAGGTGGTGGTGGTTATAATATTAATGATGCAAATTAAGTTCATACTTTTTGCCCATGTCCTCGGTGTCAGCATCCACAGCCTTTATCATGGCGTCTTTGGAAGGCAGCTTATTTAACCCTGTGGAACAAGAGACCGTAAAATGAGATAAACATGGCAAAGTGGTAAGCACATGAGGTTGCATGAGGTTATACTAACAGATATATGCACATTGTGGTAAATAGTAAAACGTTTTAGCCCGATTTCAGCAGTCCACAGAGAGTGGGCGGGTCTACAGTATGGGCTGGAACCAGGCTAAAATTTTTAATTGTCCAGAAATATTGACCACCCAACAACAAAATGATTCTAAATTAATTGCTCTAATCGTTTTTATTTTCATCTATGACATGGCCAAGAAGTTAAGACCTAAACATCAAACAAAAAGTTCAGATACTTGAGTTTGGTAGATTATGTCTGTAGTAAAAATGTTTCTTGCCAATAACCTTTATAGGGACACCAGTTTGAAAGTGGTTATATGACTGCCAATTATGTGTAAAACAAGGTACTATAAAAATGCATTATATATTATAAATACGGGTATACGGAAATGGAATCCTCACCTTTGAAGACGCGTGTGACCCAGCGAGCCTGCATCTCAGCCTGGGGCATGATGGCTCCCAGGGCGTGGATGAAGCCCACCACAGCCAGGGTAGGATGTTCCAGGTTGGGGGGGAACACATGCTTGTACATACCCACACGATGACCAGATTTGCGCAGAGCGCTCGAGGGCAGGAACGGGAAACCGTAGGTGTATCCTGTGGCGAACACGATGACATCCACCTAGAACACGCACGATTTGGGAAGATATTTTCAGTTTTCAGCCATAAGACTGATAATATTCATGCTTGACATCATGATGTCCAGGTAAAGGTCATAACTCATTTAAAGCATATTCTTCTGACCTTCTCGACAACAGTGCCGTCCTCAAACACAACAGTGGAGCCCTGGATCTCCTTCACGTTTGGCTTGATGACCACACTCCCCATCAGGATCTTGATGGGCAGGTCATCATTGATCACTGGGATCTGACTGAACAGCCTGGTGGCAGTGCGCAACAACCCAACATACAGTAGATTAAACCATCACATTTAGACATGAGGCCAGCTGCCCAAAATACCAGCCTATAAATTATTAATTGACCTAGAAAATGACAAAGGCTTGCTGCAATGTCATTGTAACTTTACGTGATAAGAGAAACAGAGGCGTTACCTGTGTTTGGGCTTGAGGGCGTACATGGTGTGGTCGTACATGGCGTTGAGCATGCCCTCCCCTATGGAGTTGAGGATCCTCATGGGCAGCAGCTGGAACAGGATGTGGACGAAGCGCGTGTTGTAACTCATGTCCACCGGCCAGCCGTAGTCCGAACACTGGCGGATGACCCACGCCCCGCTACGAGTACTCATGTACATCTTCAGAGGCCACCGAGAGAAGCAGAGAAATGGATGCTGTTAGCTTAGGTCACAGATTCTTGTGGGCCGTGAGGAGATTACAAATGGGACCTAAACTGGCAAAACACTAATATTTTAACATAAGAATATTTAAGGACGACTCAACATGGCAGTCAAAAGGCTGCCATGTTAAGTGGCAAATGGGTGAGTCGTGAACACTCAGATTTTCAAGTGGGCCCTGATCCTGCATGAAAAGATAAAGAACCACTAGCTTAGGTCAATCACACATACAGAGAATAACAATATGAAGGAAGATTAGTTCCCAACCTCCTCCGCCACTCTGCTGCCTTCGACAGCAATGTCACCCCCGGAGTTGCCAATGCCGATGACCACCACTCTCTTCCCGTGCATCTCCTCAGGCCCCTTGTAGTCCCAGCTGTGAAAATACTTGCCCTCAAAAGTCTCAATACCTGCAACACATGTGCACACGTTACAAAGTCATGAATTATATATTTGATGTTTTGTCGTTTTGTTGAATTTTATTATAAAAACCTAGGACAACTGGATACACAGTATATTTTAAAAAGTGATGGATCCATTATTTGATATCACTAAAGTCAAGATAAAGACATTTGTTGTGTTCACCTGGGAAGTCTTTCAGTGGTAGGTGAGGGTAGGTGTAATGGCATAAGGTTTACCTGGGAAGTCTTTCAGTGGTAGGTGAGGGTAGGTGTAATGGCATAAGGTTTACCTGGGAAGTCTTTCAGTGGTAGGTGAGGGTAGGTGTAATGGCATAAGGTTTACCTGGGAAGTCTTTCAGTGGTAGGTGAGGGTAGGTGTAATGGCATAAGGTTTACCTGGGAAGTCTTTCAGTGGTAGGTGAGGGTAGGTGTAATGGCGTAAGGTTTACCTGGGAAGTCTTTCAGTGGTAGGTGAGGGTAGGTGTAATGGCATAAGGTTTACCTGGGAAGTCTTTCAGTGGTAGGTGAGGGTATGTGTAATGGCGTAAGGTTTACCTGGGAAGTCTTTCAGTGGTAGGTGAGGGTAGGTGTAATGGCGTAAGGTTTACCTGGGAAGTCTTTCAGTGGTAGGTGAGGGTAGGTGTAATGGCGTAAGGTTTACCTGGGAAGTCTTTCAGTGGTAGGTGAGGGTAGGTGTAATGGCGTAAGGTTTACCTGGGAAGTCTTTCAGTGGTAGGTGAGGGTAGGTGTAATGGCGTAAGGTTTACCTGGGAAGTCTTTCAGTGGTAGGTGAGGGTAGGTGTAATGGCATAAGGTTTACCTGGGAAGTCTTTCAGTGGTAGGTGAGGGTAGGTGTAATGGCATAAGGTTTACCTGGGAAGTCTTTCAGTGGTAGGTGAGGGTAGGTGTAATGGCATAAGGTTTACCTGGGAAGTCTTTCAGTGGTAGGTGAGGGTATGTGTGTAATGGCATAAGGTTTACCTGGGAAGTCTTTCAGTGGTAGGTGAGGGTAGGTGTAATGGCATAAGGTTTACCTGGGAAGTCTTTCAGTGGTAGGTGAGGGTAGGTGTAATGGCATAAGGTTTACCTGGGAAGTCTTTCAGTGGTAGGTGAGGGTAGGTGTAATGGCGTAAGGTTTACCTGGGAAGTCTTTCAGTGGTAGGTGAGGGTAGGTGTAATGGCGTAAGGTTTACCTGGGAAGTCTTTCAGTGGTAGGTGAGGGTATGTGTAATGGCATAAGGTTTACCTGGGAAGTCTTTCAGTGGTAGGTGAGGGTAGGTGTAATGGCGTAAGGTTTACCTGGGAAGTCTTTCAGTGGTAGGTGAGGGTAGGTGTAATGGCCGGCACAGCACATGACTGCATCAAAGACATGCCTCTCCTCCTGTCCGTCCTTCTCGGTCACCACCTCCCACTGACCAGTGCGAGCATAATCTGACCTCTGATTGACGCTTTTCACTTTGGTCTGAAATGGAAACAAAAATGTAATGTTCAGGTAATATTGATATCCATTATCCAAGTAGCAGTTCAGTCACCTTAAAACAACTATTGTGACACAAGTGTCACAATAGAATATAAACTAGAAGCAGTGCTCTTCCGAGCACAGGTCTCCACCAGGCCACACAAATCGGCCTGTTATAGCGCCACCATGAGGCTGATTTAAAAAATGTGGGGCAGAGGTTCTGAATTAGCATCCAGGGAGTGTGTGTGCTCAGTTTGGCAGCGATCGGGCCAACAGCGCCGGAGATTAGCTGGTAACAACCAGGCCACACAAATCGGCCTGTTATAGCGCCACCATGAGGCTGATTTGAAAAATGTGGGGCAGAGGTTCTAGATTGGCATCCAGGGAGTGTGTGTGCTCAGTTTGGCAGCGTTCGGGCCAACGGTGACTGAGATTAGCTGCACACAAACTGCGAGGACACACGGACACACGGACGGACGGACGGACGCACGGACGGACGGACGGAGGGGAAAACATACTCTCCCTCAGCCTTCGGCTGGTGGAGACAATTATAGGGTACTGTAGAAGATCAATTTTATACTTCTGTACATATTGTCTGTCAGGAAACATCATGTCCAAAACTGTTACTTTTTCAAAAGAAGCAGATCGACAAGCTCAAAATGAGTCGCTTCATGCTGCGTTTTGAGCTTGCAGATCTGCTACTTTTAATACTTTTAAGTCGCTCTGTAGTATGATCAAGTAGGTGTTAATTTACGAACGAAAAGTTAGAATATGGTTAATAAGGTTTCTGCCCGACAGCAATGGTATGTTGGTCTTGGTTACCTGGTAGCGGATGTGTTGCAGCAGTTTGAAGTGCTCTGCATACATCCTGAAGTATTTGAGGATCTTAGAATGGTGCATGTAGTTTGGGTAGTCAGCAGGGATGGGAAAGTCACTGAAACACATCATCTCCTTAGAGATGTTGATGGTCAGGGAGCGGTAGATACTGGCCCTCTCAGGCTCCGACACTTCCTGGAGAAGAACAACAGTTTTTTGGTCAATGATGTAGGTCTCCATCCATTTTATATCAAGTACTGTACTTCTCAAAGCAACAAATTGGTTAGAAAATGTAAATAATTTAAATGATAAAATCTTATGAAGCAGGATAAATACAAAAATTGCCAATAAACAAGACATTATGAATAAGCCATCCTGAAAATATGCATTTTATGAAAATACAAAACATGTTTTTAATGTGGTGGAGAAACGGTCTTGAAAATTAAGAATACAGAGTCCATTTGCTGTATTGCTGTCTCTAGTCTACAGTGTAGTATAGGGCATTTACATAGTAGTCTACATAGAGACATTAGCCTTGCCTTGAACTTCCACAGTCCACCCATGTCGTCACTGGTTTCAAAGCAGGTGGGCACCATGCCCTCATCCAGACAAGCCTTCATGCTGGCGAGGCCAGAGGGGCCTGCCCCTATCACTGCCACTCTGTGTACCATGTTGGAACTGGAGGTGAACTGCAACACAAACAAAACAGTTACCAGGCTAATTTGCCCATGTTTGCTGATTCCTCGACCCCACCCCCACTTGCTAGTTCATCTCAGGTCCACTTCATGGTGTATTCAAAGTACTCAGATCCTTTAGGTAAAAGTACCAAAAACAATGTGAACTACTCCAATTACAAATAAGTGATTTTTTTTTAATTATTAGCAGTACAAGTAAATAAGTATTAGAAGCAAAAACTCAAAAAGTGGAAGGCATATGGAGTTAATTCCATGTGAAGACAACACATACATACAAATGTTTAGCCTTTATCAGACATAAGTGATGGCGATTAGTCATCAAGAGTAGAATAGGCAATACAAAATGAGAAGCAGCAGAGAGGGAGAACAAGTCAACCAGCTTGTCATAGTTACAAAAGCAGAGTAATCCTGTTGTGTAGAAAACTGATATAGCCTATTGGGTGTGAATGGTTTTATGTTCCAATAATATTCCCATAAGAGTTGGGTATACAAACTAGATGTACAAAATGGGGACAATAACTGTTGATCATGTGATATTAAATGCCACCTATTGTCCTGGAGGGAAAAAGGCCACAACAGCGTTTAACAAATCCTTCCTTTAGGACATTTCATTAGCTTGATAGCCCCACTTAAAACCTTATCTAAACCACTCTGGCATTCAACAGTGCAGTAGGCTACCCGAAGCACTGCAGAAGAATATTAATGATAAGACTGTATAAAACAGAATTAATTAATGCTGATTATGCCCTGGAAGATATTCAACACTCTGCCTCTGACATTTATAATATGAAAATAAAAAAATGTACTTGCAATGAAGCTAATAAGTCTATCAAGTCTATCATAAGTCCACAGTGTAAAACAGCTCTGTCTTACCTTGATCTAGCTGGTGAGATCTGTGGGTCTGTCAAGTGGGATGAGCCCAGCTGCTGCCTTTTATACAGTGTGATTGGGCCAATTCACCTAAGCCTACTCCTTTTTATCATGGTGTTCATTCAGGCTACCTCTTTTATTGATCCAAGTGCAATTATTGCAGGTGACAGATTGGTCATGATGACTCATGAATTAAACTATGTAGGGCAACTAAATACTAGATGCCCTACATTTTACCAATGGGGTTCAGATCCCTGCACAGGGGAATGACACATTTCTACCACATGCAACCAGTTTTGAACCCTTCAAACCCTTTCACTACTAAATTAAGCATGTCCTGATCATGCATAAAGTCATTTTTCAGGTACCAACAGTTAACATCAGACATTTGGCCATTTCAAACAGCTTCTGTGGGAAACATGCCTCAAAATTAGTATTTATACAGGGAAGACAAACTTTACTCGCTGCAACTCATTGCTGAAATGTGTCCTAAAACATTTGGTGGTCAATGAGTTAAGTTACCCAATAAATCAGTCAATGAGATCAATGAGGCGGTCAATGAGTTAAAGGAGTAGTTCACCCCCCAAATGACTTTTTTTTTTACTGATTACTCATGTCATGGAAACTTGAGTTCAATAATATCTTTTTGTATGTTTTGCATTCCTATAACAGACAAATGGATTATAGTACATTTCCTAAGACAATAATTTCATAAATGTACCCGCATTGATTCCAGATCTGGAATCAATGCGGGTACATTTATGAAATTATTGTCTTAGGAATGCGATTAAAACAAAAGAATAGTATTGAACTCAAGTCTCCATGGTAATAGAAAAATAATCATTTTGGGGGTAGATAGATAGTTAGATAGATAACTTTATTAAAATCAGTTGCCCGGAGGCAGCACAGCAGTTTAACGTTATTTACAAAGTTACAGAGAAGTATGAAAAGAAGTCAGTGCAAAAACATCTAAATAAAACAAGAAAGGGTGACAGAGCAAGGCGCCCATGAAAGCCCTCCCTGGAAAGGTCCTCCGAGGTCAGAGTCAGTACAACTACAATCTGGCCAGCCATTGTCAAAGAAAAGGTCGATCCTGAGCTCAGTTTTAACTCAAGCTCAGTTAGGCTGTTCTTGAGAGACTAGTACAACTATAGTTCCAGTTAAATTAGGTTACAGTTGTCCTATATAGGTTGGGTAGGTAGTGAACTACTCCTTTAAGCACCCTTCCCTGTACATTCACTGTTATCAGTCTCATGTTACAAACCGGTTCATTTAGGGACACAATTTCCTTGCCAGTCTTTAGCTCAGCCTTGAATGACCTTGAAACCAAGTATGGAATACTAAGGTTATATGTGCAGTAACTGCAGCCCCCACCAGAGCGCCCCATTTTGATAGAAATTGTATAATTAGATTACAAAGCTTTACATAAATGTGTGCATTTACTATTCCCACCAGTTGAAGTAATATGAGTGGTGGTAAATCAATACTGCATACTTCCTGCACAAGCACATGCATTACAATTAGGGATGCCCCGATCAGGGTTTTTTTGCTCCCGATCCGATACCGATCAAATATTATTGCTTCCGATTCGATCCCGATCTTTCCCGATCCGATCTTTTGGCAAGGCATTAAGAAGAAAAAAAAATTCTATTCATTCTATCACTTGGTTCTCAACCTTTTCAGGCCGTGACCCCCAAAATAATCATATTTTAACTGGGGACCCCCGACCCTGAAGAGTTGAGGAAGTATATTTTGTATAACACGGTTCTATTGTGAAAATAGCAGATCTACATGCTCACAACGCCTCGCAACGCGAGGAGTTGTGAGCATGTAGATCGGCTATTTTCACAATTTCTGGCTTTAATATTTGACAATTTGGCCAATGTTTAATTTGTCATTTTAGAGGTATTAAAAAGTCCTTAATTTTTCACTTTCAAATGTGCAGATACCCTCTATACACTTAAACTTTATGTTGATTTGTTTACTGTTGAGAGAGAAAACAATGTTGCACATTAAGTTAATCATCTGGGGACCCCCCCTGGGGGTCCCGACCCACAGGTTGAGAACCACTGAGCTAGTTGACAGTGCAGAGAGACATAATTGCCTTCCTTTGATCCATTAGCAAGGGGCCAATTACTACTTATTGGCATCAGCTGCCAGCTGTACACAGAGTCTGACACAATCACCTTCCCTCTGCAGTGCTCTGTCTGTCTCATTTCTCCAAAAGCCCTTGAATATGATTGAAAATGATTAAGGATTACTGTGATTATGGTAAGCTTACATGTCATATCGCATTCACCTTACCTGTAACTTTCAGTACTCCCAGAAAATATTTTTTTGAAAAAAAAAAAAAAAAAAAAAAAAACTTTTTTTTTTTTTTCGATTTTTTTTTCCCCGATCTCCGATCTTATAAAAACGGCCATATCGGCGGCCGATCCGATCACGTGATCGGGATCGGGCAACACTAATTACAATATATAAAACATCTGCCTGTGCTACCACCAGTTGTGCTACCCAGTTACAAAGCATCCATGCATCACCTTGCATTGTTTCAGTTTCATAAGCTGAGGTCACAAGAAACAGTATCAGAGTTGTAGTTAATCACTTGATTTGAAGAATAAACAAGACACTACAGCATACAGAAATATCAACTTTGAGCTTCACATGCACGAGGGAAGGCATTTGGAAATTCTGCATTCTTGAGTAACCAGACTGTCCACTTGCTTTGTAGCCTAGTTCCAGACCCTGAATCGCTAGCCACACCCCTTTAATATTTTTGTTTTGGCGATAATGGAGTGAAACGAAATGTCAATTCAGGCTGAGTGTCAGGCTACTTGCTTTGCAATGTACAGATATTTTGCAATGTTACCTTGCAGCTGCAATCTATCAACCTTGATTAACAGGAAGTGGACCATGGTAGTCTAAAGACAGATTATTTTAAACCTGGGGCCGTATTGATGGAATTAATAAAACACAGTAACACATTTGCTTCCATTTATTGAGAAAGAAATACACATACAGTGCAGTCTTTATGGCATAGGTAAATCTCCCCAATTCACATTAAACAGAAAACGACTATCAACCCCAAATAACATTTCACAATATATTCAAATGACTACATTGGTCTGTGTGTATGTGTGTGTGTATACCACACGTATGTGTGTGTGTATACCACACAATAAAATAGCTAAACAACTTAAAATCTACAGCTGGTGGGCCACTACAGCATAGTAAGTTATGTGATGAAGCAGCGGTCCGCTTAGAACAATCAAATATATTGGGAATGTATGTAAAAAAAGACAGCTACTGAGAGGTAGCAAAACAGGAGAATGCGTGCACAATCACGGAAAATTTAAATCTAGGTCAAGAGTGGCTATTGCAGAGAGAAGGTGAAGCATGAAAGAGTGCAATAAAACAGTAGGCCTCGTGGACCAATGCACCAAAGAACAGTCTCTTGAGTCTCTTCAATTACTCTCACTAACTGGTACACTGGACTGAAGCTCAAATTCAAAACACTTTTGGACAGCTTGAGATTTGTTTAACGACTTAAGCCCTGTTTTATACTTTGTTGTTCAATAATGTCACACAAAACAGCGAAAGACATTACAACCCAGCAAGCACGTCAGGACCTGGACCAATCAGTGACGTCTCGATTGGGGCCAGATCACAGCCCATATGGGGATGATCTTGACATCATTACCAGGACGTCATATGGACTTTTTGTTAGACAGGATTCTTTTTATTATTTGTAATGTTAGTTGAAATATGAGCATATAAGATATATTCTGGGACATATCTAGCTAGTTATGATATTTATCTGGCCTAGAACATCACCTGATTTCAACCAACATAAATCCTGTCAAACAAAAAGGTCCTTATGACGTCCCGGTAATGACGTCAAGATCATCCCCATATGGGCTGTGATCTGGCCCCAATCGAGGTGTCACAGATTGGTCCAGGTCCTGACCGTGCTTGCTGGGAAGCCAACACTGCAATGTGTTTTGCGAGCTTGTATTGTACTGCACTGCTTGTACTGTATTGCTATTTTCAAAAATAAATTGAACATTTTCGCCTATAATTCATGCTCAAGGACACCAGGTTGACTTTAAAGTGAACATATTAGAGTATAGAGTCAGGGCAAATGGCCTGCTTATCCATTTTTAAATCAATATGGAAGTACTGTAGGTGACCACTTGACGAAATACGTTGCCTAATAAAAAATAACGTAAAGAAATGGTCAATGCACATTAACACAACACTATACAGAACTACGTATCAAGAATCAACTTTATTGTCACATCACAGATTTACAGATGTTGGTGAAATTCGTAATTTGTTTTGTGCAAGCTTCACTTCACTTCAAAGAAAGAAGCAAAAGAAGAGGTGACATATGTACTCTGCTCCGTTCCTCTACCTCACAATCAAAGATTTAAATATATTTCTCAGCACTACAATGAAAATACACAATTTCAGGGTGAAAATGGTGCATTGATCAGGTTTCCTCAGTCTGAATGTACTTAAATTTTCTCTCCAACATTTGCAGGTCAAAGATTTTTCCAACCTACTTTTTGGGGCTGCCAAAAAGTAGTCAGTATTGTGATATCAGTTTTTCAATTAAACCTATTGCCTGTGTAACTTGTCATCCCAACACAGAAATGTTCCCCATACCCATGCAGCAGCATTTACATCCATATTTATTTTTTTTATAACCAATTAGCCCTCATATTGAGCCATAATAATATAAGCCAAGGTCAAAAGAAATGCATGCCTTATTTAAAAGGTATTTATTTTTAACAAGTTCAATTTGATTGTGCAACAGGTGTCTCCCCATATAGCCTACTGCTGTGTAGCCTTGCGTAGCCAAGATTTACTCTTCTGCGAAGAGAAAAGCCTGGTGACAATATGAGGCAGAGACCGTTCTAGGAGGTGGGGCTGAATTTTCCCGGAAGTTGTATTTTTTCACAGTGCGGTGTTCCTGCAAACGTATTCCCCGCTGGAAAAAATCTGGTCTACGTCTCCTGCTCCGTCAGTTGCGCTCACAATAAACAATATACAAACAAAAACATTGATTCAGGCAATGTTGCACCTATTAAGAGTGAGTTAAGAGCTACAATCTATTTTTGTTTTTTCGCTGGGGAATGTAAACAGACCCGCACCGCATGACGTAACTTCCGTTAAACGAAGCACTTCCGCTAGAGATCTTGGAAACAACCGGAAGGCATATTGTGTACAGGGTGACTGTTGTGTAGTACCTCTAGGTACAGGTGGGGATAACAGGTGGGATACATTATGGTGGAAGGTTAATTGTTCTACCCTCTCTGGACCCTCAGGTCTGCTGTGGATTATACCTCGAAAGTAGGACCTCAGGTGATCTGGTCATAGGAAAGAAATGTGCCCTAATATCCAGATAAATTATTCAAGATGCTGCAACAGCGGCGGCATACTGCGACAGTTCTTCTATTCCTGAACTGCACCTCCATGTGACAACAATCCTGGCAGAACCCAGGAGGACGCAGCTCAGTCGGTTCTTTCTGTCCTGGGTAATGCAGAATTGCAGATGGTAGCAGATACTATTTTTGTACTGACCTGACGGAACAGGAGAATAACATGCCTGAAGTCAGGTCTTTTACTCTTATTCTCTTTGAGCCCATTTAGACCAGAAGGCATTTAATCTTCTTAAACAGTTTTTCAAAAAAAAAAAAAAAAAAAAAATTATGTTGCTATATACAGGTATATAGCTAAAATCTAAAATGACACAGATTTCTGGGATTGAATGAGTTAAAGTGATGCTTATTTTAAATCGACCGGTAAAACATTTCAGTTGTCTAACACTTGCCTTAGCATGTCTGGTGATCATCATTATTATTCATTAATATTATATATATTAAGAATATAGCTCGAATTACCATTCGCCATTGTTTTGATAATTGCAAAAAATAAAAAAGCAATATAAACTATTGAAAAAGACTAACACGTCTCAACTCATTGTGTGTGAGATGAGATGTCATGACAGCTACTCAAGGACATCCCCCAATATTGGGTGGCCAACTGCCCATTCACCCACGTAGGGATGTGCAGGCCAAAAACAACAAATGTTATACCTAAAGCCAATGAAACGTCATGTTAACTTAAGATAAAAAGCAGTACAGCGCGTGTGGTGACATGTCCCAAACACCCACACAGTGGGTTGACAGCCTCTGTGCCGCCAGTTACATCTTGACCGATTAAACTCCTAGAAACCTTAGTGATGGTAAAAGTATTCGGCTGCATAATATGACAGACACATACGCATGCACACACACACACGTGCATGCATATACTGATCCACATGTGTAAGTGGACCGGTGTGTTTGGGCAGCTCTCAGAAATAGCAAAAGATGCAGCACAGAGCAAGAGACCTTGCTGGATGCAGGACACAAAAATAGAACATCAAACACAACACGTCTCAATATCGACACCCAGACATTTTCATTGATGCCATTGTCAGCATCAATGATCAGCTGCTCGCAGACGGACAGTCAGAGATACGCACAGACAGACAGGCAGACTGACGGACGGACGGTTTCACAACATAATCAATCGCGCAGGGATAATAAATTAATTATTGCAAGTATCAAGTGATTTCAACCAGGAGTTATTATAGGTCAGTTCAACCTCACAGGAGCTCGTAAACACTACTGTTTCTGGCACGACTTTATCTGCAAGCACAAAGAGAATGTTTTTTTGTCCGGCAGAAAGCGACAACGCTATAAAACTCTGCCGTACAATTTCCCTGCCCGTCAATGATTGATAATCCTTGGCGCTACCGCAGGACGCTACGTAACAAATCAAACAGCTTGGTGTCCTTACTCGCCCTCCATGCTGATATGAAGCCATGTACCAACTTGATGCAAAGCCATCAATGTGTGGTAATTACATATCGTACACGTACATAGATCCAGTGTCAGGATTTCTACAAATGAATAATCCAAGAATAATGCCATCGACTTGAGAAACAAGATTGCCAAATGAAATAGTACAACACCTCCGTCTTGGCCATCCCACACACACACATGCACATTTTTGTCATAGGTACTACATGAAAGAATGCTACTTTAATTTCTACTTTATGTGCAACTATTTCACAGTGGTGCAGGGTAGACTGGTGCAAACAAAGCCCTGCTTTATGAAACAGACAATAACATAACTGGGGGTTAACCATCATCAATCAAATAAACAACCCTAACCATATATTTCAAGTACATACATTAAATCATATACATTCATTAGAGAGGAATGTAAAAGAACAGAATGAGTTGGTGAGTGTTGTTCCCAATTGAACCACAAGCTCCCAATTGAAGCGAGTGCCATTTTTGTTTCTTTTTCATACCGTGTTCTCTCTTAAGACCACTTGTTGGTGTCAGGTGGGTAAAGAGAGAGAGAAGGGGGGGGGGGCTTGTTGGAGTTTATTCTGGCCTATTAATTTCTCCCTGCCTTTGGTCAAGTCAATTCAAGCCCAACCATTATACTCTTCTCTCCTGTTTTGATGCATAATTGGAAGAAAGCATAGACTTTCATATAAAAGGAACAGTGCCTTTGTAAGTTCTTGTAAGACCCCATGGGAACGTTTAAATTGAATGTTTATTAATCGACGATAAACTACTATGGTTGGGGTTGTGGTCTCACTACCTTTGGTCAAGTTCAATCCCAATCATTATAGTTTCCTGTTTTCTTGATGGGTAATTGGAAGAAATTGAAGTCACATTTTCATAGAAATGGAACAATGCCTTTAACGGCCGGACTACACCAGAGAATCTGCGCGGACACGCACGCGAGTCTGGCATACGCACACACGCACTTTTAGGTCCAGTCCTATTTTAAAGCCTGCGTCTGCGGGGCTCGCGTATCCGCACGCCTGGTGTAGCGGTAGCCGGTCTCATTGATATCAATTGGATTCTTCCAAACACGCTGTACGCGTGCAACATGCGCTCACATGCGCTCCCTGAAAAGCCTGGTGTAGTCCGACCGTAAACCTCACACCATTGCTGACCACATCACCTCCTCCTCTACTCCTACAGTCACTCCTCTCAGGCCAGAGGCACCAGCAGTCCTTGCAGGCTTTGAGGCGAGAGCCAGAGCAGCTCCACCAGGTTGTACTGGCAGTATCCCATCCAGAACCCGAACAGCACATCCGTCACATTGTGACGGCCCAGCAGAACCCGGCTCAGCCCGACCAACGCGGCCCACAGCAGGACCAGGACGCGCAGCGGGGCGGCCAGCACCAGGTGCGCCAGGACGAAGCGGGCGCACATGGCGGCGCGCGTGGCATGGCCAGAAGGGAAGGAGTAGCGGTCCACAGAGAAGGTGGCGAACATGTCCATGCGGTTGTGGTTTGGCCTGCGCCGACGTACCAGCGCCTTCACGATGCCCACCAACACCAGGTCCAATAACAGGGCTACAGTAGGCAACGGGGGAAGAGAGAAGCAGAGTTAAATACTCACTATGAGCAAACAGAGTGTCAGGAAATTAAGTCCAGTACAACCCCCCTCTTCTTCTGCCCTTTCTTTCTTCTATGGAAAATATCTATAAAGGTGGGAATGATGCACAAAAACAAATTTCATCCACTTCTGTAAACCTATGATGTGACAAATCTGACAATTAAGCCGATTCTGATTCACCCATTGTTCACAAACCATATAATCAAAGCTTGGAATGACAACAGACATCTGCGAAGTACAGACATTAATTACGCTATAAACTCCATACACAAACAGTCATAGGCAAACAGAATGAGTCTGATTAAATATATAGAGGTAAAGAGGTAAGCTGGGGACATATGGTACTGTAGCTCCATGACAGTAACAGCCTGGGGTTGTCAACCTTTATTATTTACTTTAGTCAGTGACTATAAAAAGATTGCTTTAGCCTTAATAAGCAGGCCTGTCACTCATGTCTCTTTAATTGGGACTATATCAGCAGTCATGTGAGAGATGAAAAAGTCCTTTTATCTTTATCTTTCCTTTTGAACATGTGCACACATTAAAAGGAGCGCTTCAAGCCTTCACCCATTCCCAACCTTCTAAGATTGCACCATTTCATTTCATGTCTATTCACTCTGTGTCTTAGAGGTGGGCTGTGGACAGTTCAGAAACCCACATCATTTCAAGTGTCTTTTGAATCCTTCTAAGGTTTTTGGGAAAAAAAAACTATGTTTCTATGTCAGCAATCTGGCCAGCCATCGTCAAAGAAAAGGTCCTTTTCACTTGACTGGAGGTCTGGAGCTCAGTTAGTCTGTTCTTGAGAGACTACTATGTCAGTGGTAGGGTTACCAACCGTCCCGTAAAATACGGGATCGTCCCTTTTTTGGAAACTAAAAGACGTGTCCCGTATTGAACTGAAACGGGACGCTCTTTGTCCCGTATTTTAAGGTTGGGGGATAAATATGAATGACGGGATGATTTAATTGAGAAATGACAGCGATTCTGCCTGTCAGAGAGCTTCCACTTCCACTCTGCTCTCTCTCCTCTGAGACAAGTGCTGCATCCCATTGCTGTGAGAGGCGCTGGGCTGTTTGTAAGCAGCTGATTGGCTTATTAACATACGGCTCTGAGTGTTGCTAAGACACAGTCTCCGCCCCCTACACACTCCCTTCCCAAGCATGGGCTGTAGGTTCACTCCACACAAGTTGCCTGCTTTGATTGATTGATTGAAGGCTTTATTAGAAGTTTGCATAGGAAAATGTACAGATTCATGACGGTACAGTTCACTGGTACAAGGTCTACTAAAAGGAGATCCATGAAAAGACTAAGCTTATTTCAACAGGAAACCATTAAAGTATCTCATATAACATTGAATGACAGACAAATAGAACACAGTACTATGCAGTAGATATGTAAAGAAAAAAAGAAAACAGTAGGTCTATACAATCAGTAAGTACAGTATATACAATATATACAAGGAAGGGGCAGGTAACAGTAAGTCTAAACAATCAGTATGTACAGTATATACAAGGAAGGGGCAGGGAGGGTAGGGTCGGGCTAGGTTTTTACCAGTTGTGAACGGCTGCTGCCTGTAAGTGGTTTTTTAGGGCAATTTTAAAGGATGCTAGTGATCCACACTCCTTTATGGCCTTCGGTAAGGCATTCCACATTTTTGTGGTGTAGCAGAAGAACGAGTTCGACCCTTTCTTTGAGTTGACTCTGGGTTGAACGTGATCTGTGGCACTGCCTCTGGTGTTGTAATTATGGACATCCTTAACGTTTTTAAAGTATTTTGACAGGTACTTGGGTATCATAGTGGTGTAGTGTATCTTGTACACCAGGCCCATTGCAAGTTGCTGTACTCTGTCATCTACTCTGAGCCACCCCACTCTTAACTGGTGAGTAGCGGTGAGGTGAGTCTGATTGGGAAGGTTAAGCAGGACCCTAATTAGTTTATTTTGGGCTGTTTGGAGTTTAGTTTTTAGGGCTTGTGGGGCGTCACGATACCATACGTGGACTCCATAGTCAAAGAGGGGCTGGATTATTGCACCAGCTATGGTCTTCAGTGTGTTGAAGTTGACCATTGGGGCGATCCTCTGTAGGAAACGAGTTCGTTGGTTGATTTTTTGTATTACTTTTGAAGTCATCTTTTCGCTGGAAAGATTAGCTTCAAGGATACATCCTAAGTAGGAGATTTCGTTTTTTCGTGTTATGACCTTGTCACCCACTTTGATTGTGAAGTTCTCTACCTTTTTGAGGTTATGATTTGATCCAAAGAGGATGGACTCGGTTTTGCCCAGGTGAATTGATAATTTGTTGTCGTTAAGCCATGTGCAGATCTTACTCAGTTCAGAGTTAAGTGTCTTTTCAACCTGCAAGTGGTCCTTGCCCGAGACTAGGAGAGCCGAGTCATCCGCGAACAGGAACAGGTTGCAGTCGCAAGCAGATGCCATGTCGTTCACGTATATTAGGAACAACAGAGGTCCCAGTATGCTACCTTGGGGAACTCCACAGCTTACTGGGAGGGGGGGGGGACAGGGTACCGTTAATCTCCACCACCTGTTCCCTCCCCACCAGGTAAGATTGCATCCAGCTCACTGCTGCGCTGTCAAGACCGATGGCTTTTAGTTTCTCAATCAGAATAGCATGATCCACGGTGTCAAATGCCTTCTGGAGGTCCATCATGACCATGCCACTATACTGGCTCTCACTATGCGAGAGATGAAACGAGTGCGTGCGAGCGACCATACGACAGTGCTCGGCTCAGAACATTGTTTAATAATGTCTTAAAAAAACGTGTGACAGAAGATTGTGTACAAACATATTAGACATGAATCCATGATAGGTGATAGGCTAAACAAAAAGGTGAAAAAGCAGGCAAGCAACAGAAAATAAGCCATGGATATTGGTATTCCTGGGAACACTACAGTAATCTTGTCTGCCAACTAAAGCGACCCCAGACAGGCTGGTATGTGAAATAACATAAGCATGCGTTGATTTTGTTTTTAAAACCTAATGGTTATTGTTGTATGCCAATATGATTAAACTAGTGTTGGGTAACCAGAGAGTGGGCACATAAGGACCAGGTAGACCTAGGCGATATGTTTTGGAAAATTGAGACACCCGAATTAATATTGTGAAAGGAAAAATATGATTTAATAGAGGAAAATACACATTTTAGCCAACGTTATAACCGAAAATATCCGATTTTTCGGCCCAAAGACACCCGAATTATTATTGTGAAAGGAAAAATATGATTTAATATAGGAAAATGCCCGTTTTAGCCAACTTTATAACCGAAAATATCCGATTTTTCGGCCCAAAGACACCCGAATTATTATTGTGAAAGGAAAAATATGATTTAATATAGGAAAATGCCCGTTTTAGCCAACTTTATAACCGAAAATATGCGATTTTTCGGCGCCGCCTTTGGCGGCGCATGTTTCCTTAGAAAGTGTCCCGTATTTGAAACTCTGGGAGTTGGCAACCCTAGTCAGTGGTGCTCAAACCTTTTCATGTGAAGGACCCCCAAAATGATATTTATTTGGCCACGGACCCCCATTTCAAAATATCTAGTTCCAGGGACCACCCAGAAGCAAAATTTGTGTTACAAACGTTCGCTTTGAAAATACATATATTCAAAGATTTGCACACATTTTCACGACTGTAACTGCCGCCATGGCATCTATTTAGTCATTTATTTGTTGTTTTCTAAGTTTGTTAATATGTTTATTATTCTAAGCAAAGTAATGCACAGGAAGTTGCCTTTTACGTGTATTCCGGCTAGTTTACTATATGGTGTGCCGGTTAATGGCTTCCCAGCAGCTCAGTGTGTTGCACACGTCCGTGCGGACGGACGGACGGACGGACGGACGGACGGACGGACGGACGTGTGTTTGTTCGCAGCATGGTGCTGGCAAAGTTTGTGGCAAGTTCATGTACTCTTTGGGCATTTTGTACTCATTACCTTCATTGTCGTGGATGCAGCCAGTGAGGTAAATGGATTGTTATTCGTTTTGTATTATTTCCTTATGTTTATGAGTTACCTGTTAAGCTTTATGTTCTATTATTTACTTTGTCTTGTATTTATGCTTTATTTACAGTTTTACGTTGGTTTTGGAGACATTCAAGTGTGCCTTAATAAACCACCAGTCAACAGAACAACCTGACTCGTTTTTGTATCAATGAAGGCAGTGAAAGTAAAACTCAATGCATCGATCCGATCCACGGGCAGTTCCAAGTTAACAACTCAACCTGTGTGGAGGTCTCCGGACGGCAGCCGCTTCTGATCTGGTAGGCAGGAGCCCTGCTGCTGAACCGGGACCAAGCGACGCCCTCGCGGGCCGTTTTCGACTCAAACTCGCCGTTTCACGGAGCTGCACAGTGGACGATCAAATTCCCAAGTTCTCGCCCAAAGAGCACAGTAGAGCCACGCTACTTTGCCAGCTAAAGAAAGACACGCTTTTGTTCATCAAGACGCCTGAAGGTTAGTGCACACAGTTCAAAGCAAAAGTCGTAAAGGAACTGACTGTGGTGCTATACTACCATGTGCATTCAAGTGACATTCGTTCAAGAAAGAAGAGAAATCGCATTGTTATGCAAATGAGCCATGACTGAATTAAGGACCTTTTTATTCATAGTTTTGTAAGGTGCTCTTAAAGTGTTGCATAATGTTCAAGGTGTAAAGTGTCGAAATGAAGGTTAATTTGACATGGGACTAATGGTTTAAGTGTGTGGTTATAAGTTAAGTGTGTGGGTTAAAGTTAAAGATGTCAAAAGTTGAACAACTCGAGCAAGTGAGTTGACAAGGACATTTAAAGAACCTGCACAATCAAAGTTGCCTACACAAAGTTAAAGAACCAGTCCAACAAATGGAACCTTTTAAAGAAAGTTTGCAACCCGAAAGATCAAGGGTTTTGTTTTACAAGTTTGATTACGTTTATGATCACTGGAAAGTCCAAGCAAAAATAATCAAAAGGGGTGTCCTTAACCAGGCTCCAATTGAAAATTTGAGACAGGAAGTCAAAGCAATTGAAAAAGATCTTGAAGAATTAAATGGCATTTACAATGCATATTGTGAAATCGAAACTCCAACCAGTGACCTGTATTGCAGGCTTGATAAATGTAAGAAAGTCACAAAGTATATTGTCCAGACTGCTCAGGTCCACATTGATGGGAGGGATGAGGATTCTGAGTGGCCTGAGGAGAAGGAAGCTGCAGCCATACTGGCAGTTCTGCGGAGGGTGGCAGAGCAGGAGCAGCGACAAAGGGAGCTGGATCAGATGAAAGCGGAGTACCTTGCAAGAGAACATGCAATGGAGCAGATCCGGCAAGATATTGAGCGCTTGGAGGCACTTAAAAACCAATATGCCCCACAAGCTCTACCAGGCACCCCAACCCTGGTTAAGCCTAAATGCTCTGATGTTCCTTACTCTTCAGAGACTAACAAGACTGCAGACAAGGTGACTGTAAAGCAGCCTGTTGTTAAGATGGCAGTTAAAGCAAAGAAGCATGCTGCAAACAAGCAACCTGCAGCAGCTAAGAAGCCCAAGAAGATGGCAGCAAAGAAGCCAGCAGCTAAGAAGCCCAAGAAGGTGGCAGCCAAGAAGCCTGCTGCACCCAAGCAACCTGCAGCAGCTAAGAAGCCGAAGAAGGTGGCAGCAAAGAAGCCTGCAGCCACAAAGAAATCGCCCAAGAAAGCCAAGAAGCCTGCTGACAAGAAAGTAGCAGCTAAAAGCCACAAGTTCCCCCAAAGCTCCAAGAAAGATCAAGGCCATGAAATAAGGAACTGGAGAGGGAAGAAGAAAAGAGACAACTTTAGGGAGAACAGGAAAAAGGTTCTAAAAGATGCTAATGTGGAAGGCAAGAACAGTCGACCACCTGACTAAAGACTGCTGTGAAAACTGTTGCTCATTTGTGTTTTGACGTCCAAGGTCTCAAACAAGTCAAAGGTTGAAGCCATAATATTGGTGTCTATTGATCTTGAATTTATGTATTTGAATGGTTGTACATTGAAGAAATGATACACAATTTAAGGTTGTACAAAGGTTGTTATTTTACACATGCTTTTTGTATCACGTTGAAGGTCAACAATATTGAGTTCCATTGTGTGTGAGTTCAAGGTCATGTGAAATCCCAGAAGTGATTTGGTGGGGAGTGTAACTGCCGCCATGGCATCTATTTAGTCATTTATTTGTTGTTTTCTAAGTTTGTTAATATGTTTATTATTCTAAGCAAAGTAATGCACAGGAAGTTGCCTTTTACGTGTATTCCGGCTAGTTTACTATATGGTGTGCCGGTTAATGGCTTCCCAGCAGCTCAGTGTGTTGCACACGTCCGTGCGGACGGACGGACGGACGGACGGACGGACGGACGGACGGACGGACGGACGGACGGACGGACGGACGTGTGTTTGTTCGCAGCATGGTGCTGGCAAAGTTTGTGGCAAGTTCATGTACTCTTTGGGCATTTTGTACTCATTACCTTCATTGTCGTGGATGCAGCCAGTGAGGTAAATGGATTGTTATTCGTTTTGTATTATTTCCTTATGTTTATGAGTTACCTGTTAAGCTTTATGTTCTATTATTTACTTTGTCTTGTATTTATGCTTTATTTACAGTTTTACGTTGGTTTTGGAGACATTCAAGTGTGCCTTAATAAACCACCAGTCAACAGAACAACCTGACTCGTTTTTGTATCAATGAAGGCAGTGAAAACGACTTTTTCAAAAATAGCAGATCTACAAGCTCGCAGCGCGGCACTCGGTGCTGCGCTGTGAGCTTGTATATCTGCTATTTTTCACTGGTTAAAGCATTCAATAATTCTAGGCCTAAATGGGTTAAATATCTTATTGATGCAAGAACAATGACTTCTATTTCGGTACAATAACTTTAAGAGAAAGTCTGTAGTTTCTATTAGCTTGGAATCCCCATTGATGATGTCATTGGTAGGCAGGTTTATGAACTGTCCACAGCCCACCAATGTCATGCTGCGCGTTAGTGAGTAGATGGAAATGATGCCATGCCCTCTTTAATGAGAATTAATGAGGACCAATTATATAAAGATAAGGTTTAGAATGGGTGACGTTCTCCTTCAAACATAATACGTAACTGGTCATGTAGAATATCCCACGTCTGTGTCAGCCTCACAGTAGCCTCGGAAAGCCTCACAGAGACACAGAGGAACACACAGGGGCGTCACAAGGGGTAGGAAAGTGGGACTGAGTTACTAGGGCCCAATGTGGTGGAGGGCCAGGGGCCTTAATTATTTCATACTTTAGCTATTGAAAAATAGCAGATATACAAGCTCACAGCGCGGCACCGAGTGCCGCGCTGCGAGCTTGCAGATCTGCTATTTTTGTTTAAGTCGTGAACATGTGTGCAAATCTTTGAATATATGTATTTTTTAAGCGAACATTTGTAACTCAAATTTTGCTTCTGGGGGGTCCCTGGAACTAAATATTTTGAGATGGGGTTCCGTTAGAAACATAGGTTTAAAAAATAAAAACTCAGAAGGATTTGAAATATTCAAAGATTTTCATGATTTTTCAAAAATAGCAGATCTACAAGCTCGCAGCGCGGCACTCGGTGCCGCGCTGTGAGCTTGTATATCTGCTATTTTTCAATAGTTAAAGCACAGGGGCCCCGCAGTGAATCCTTGTACCCGGGGCCCAGAATTTGTTGCGACACCCCTGGGAACACCTGGCTATCTCTCATGTCTCTCCATCCAACCCCCCAGGGACAATAACCATATCGTCCAAACTGTGTGCTGATTGGAAAATATTTCTCAACACTGGCAGCCCTAATCAGATTTTTGGCTGTAATGGTTTCATTACATGGATGTAATTTGAATCACATCCCTTAGCCATAAAACCAATCCAACTCCAATCTGGATGCAAATCAAATTTGGGCTGCCAGTATTCATAAGGCCTTAGTCAGTGACTCAATGAGGCATGACATCGATTGATGTGATCTTTGTAAGATAAATACCATACATACTATTTGTACAATGGCTACCTGTAAGCTACCTGTAAGCACCCCCGCCCCCCCCCCCCCCCCCCTCTGCAAGGGGTTTCCTCGCTGTGCTCTTGTCTGCTTGGCATTCTGTGCTCTGCTCACAGAGGAGCAGTGTTCTGTCTGCAGGCTGCTACAGTGCTTATGGCTGGCTGTTAAGACTCCCTGTGAGAGGGTAGGGTAGGTATCATCAGACAATGCGGCAGTAGGCTACACAGTTTTACAGGAATATGCATTAGAGTGAGCGTGCACTGCTGCTCTGTGCGTTTAGGTGAGGATTGAGAAACTGAGATGACATCAGATTAGGGGCTGCTGCACAATGAATGAACAAGCAAAAGTCAAATGTAATCATGATGATTAAAACTTGCCAATTAATTAACATCTTATTTCGTCAGCTGTTGCACCTTGCCCGTCTCTTTACCATTACAAACACCAGAACACTCTCTCATCAGGCTCAATCAAATTAGAGTCTATTAACCTGTCAGTTTAGTTATATGTATAGTTAGTTGAGCTGTCATCATGAGACAACAGTCTGGTTTACTAGCAGAGCAATAATATTATATATACAGTCCAGAATGCAGATACATAGATAGTACACATAAGACATATTAAACAATACAGTAGCCTACTGTATGCTTGCTTACGTTGTACATTTAGGTATAGGAACAGAGTAAGTGGAAGATGTGCATTATCATTCTATTTGTTGAATGGAATGAGAATGGCAAAGATGGTTGGAAATGGAATACTTATGTAATGCAGAGAAAGCAGAGGAGAGGGAGCTGGGGAATGCCTGCAGTGTGCTGAGATGTCAGAACGAATGACAGGTGACATCTACAGGTGGAAGACGGCAATTACTGCGGGCATTATGACAGGAGGAGTGGTGGTGATGCTTGCACTTTGAATGGACGTGACAGCTCAGGACAGGGGTGGCACGCTGAACATGATGGCAGGGAGGGGAGGATAAAAGGGGTTCTGTCTGTGTGGGTGTGTGTGTGATGACAGAACTGCTTCATTCATATCGGTGGTGGGGCTACCCTGCCTACCGCATCGCATCTGCAAAGCAAACGCATGTCACCATGCAACAGTGCAAAATAAAAACATGAAGCATGGTTTTATGTCAGCTGAGCCTCTGCCATAAAGGGTAATGAAGATCAGTAGATGATCAAAACACGTTTGGTATAATTAAAACTCCAGAATCTAACAGGCTCTTGTCTTACCCATCAACAGATTGAGTATGACCTCTTGTCCCGCGGCGGTGTCGCTCTTGTACAGGCAGTAGGCGGTGCCCACCAGCCAGGGGATCCCGTGGCCCGACACCTCCACCAGCTTCATCAGCGGGCGGATGCTTCCCCAGGACGAGTCCTCGGAGGCGCACACCCCGAGCCGCTTGGAGAGCCACAGGTCGATGGCCAGCAGCGAGCTCAGCGCGATGCCATAGAACGAGGGGTTGAGTCGCATGCAGTCCTCCTCGGGCATGGAGCCCGTGGACGAGCCGGAGCCCCGGCGCCGCGTGGGGCTCCCCTCGGCCCGGAGGCGGGCTATATTGGCCGCGGCCACCGGGTCCGAGCCCTGGCGCTGGATGAGGTGCGGCGGAGGGGTTCTGTTCAGCGACACGAAGTCGTAGCGGGGTCCGTTGTTGCTGCCGCTGCTCGGGCTGCCAGAGCCGGAGCCTCCTCCGCTGCGCATGGGGTTCTTTGCTTTGGGAGACGGCATTATTTTGATTTCCTTTTGCTGTTGTTATTTACAGTAAAAGTATGATCCGGTGCTGCACGACCCCGTGTTAAAGTGTTCTGCAGCGCTGTTCCGCGATGTGTGTCCTCTAGTTATTATTTATTTATTTCATCGCTTTTTTTAAGACACTAGCGGATTCCCTTCACGTCCATGCGAAGCAGTCTTCAATGGAAGCAGCAACAGCTTTCCTCTGATTCGCCATGTTTGTTGTTCTTAATCTATCGCAAAGCATTTGGGGAAATGGAGTATTACTATGTGACGTGGATTTCTACACATGACCACAAAGCTAGGCTTGGTTGGTTGCTGTTGCTTTGCAAACAATATTAATAGAATAAATCAATCATAAAAAGTCCAGCGTGTAGTCATGTTGAAATAGCTTGCATGATTATAATATAATTTTTTATTTTTGTGGCAAAAATAAAAAAAAAATTTTGTCAAACCAACTCTACCTGTGACTGTACGCGTCTACTAGCGTTATTATGATTCACACCACAGTTTCATAACAATATTTTTTTTGTTTTGTTTTACCGTTATGATTGGTAGAGGTTTTTACGTAATTGAATCCATTGGCACGCCTCCTTCCTGCTAGTTTATCACGTTGTGAACCATTCTCATCCTTTCCCTTCTTTCTCTGACAGCCACAGGAGAGAGTGGACCAGAACACAGCCATGCCGGGCATTCTGCTGGGAGACGTGTTTCCTAACTTCGATGCTGACACCACCGTTGGCAAGATCAAGTTCCATGATTTCCTGGGAGACTCGTAAGTGTACGACGAGCTCCATGTAGCAGCTAGTAGCCTACATCAGTGCTTCTCTCAAAGTGGATTCCAGTGTGACTCTCTAGGTTCCTTTATGGGGGTCTAAATGGACCCATACAAATCTGTAACTATGCCAGTGTACAAATGGGGTCCATTTGGTTCCATTTTGTACACTGTCAGAGTTAAAGGGAGAATTCGAAATGCTAAAGTTTGAGAAACACTGGCCTACATGATGTAGGCTACTGCTATCTATGCCACATCTGTATTTTATCTTGCACGCTGGCTTGTTTGTTCCATGCATTGTTTTCATCAGGTCATGCATGCTCTCTGCTGGTCTGGGTTAGGTTGAATCTAAAGCCAGTGGTGGAAAAAGTATTCACAGCAATGTAAAAATGCTCTGTTACAAGTAAAAAGTCAATAATTCTAAACTTACTTGAGTAAAAGTATTGGTAAATGTACTTAAAGTACCAAAAGTAGGACGTCATTCATCATTATGCAGAATGTGATGTCCCATTTCAAGTTTGCAAATGTATAAAAATCCTTTGAAAATAGCAGAACTACAAGTTACTGCTATCTATGCCACACATATCTGTATTTTATCTGTCAATCTGTCTAACCTGCTTGCACGTTGGTTTGCCTGTTCCATGCATTGTTTTCATCAGGTCATGGCTCTCTGCTGGTCCGGGTAAGGTTTCATTGAAAGCATTCCAAAAACAAAGCTGTTCATTGTGGTGAGCATGGCACGGACTCCAGAGCAGCAGCAGCAGCCACCTGACCTGAGCGCCTGCAGCATGACTAATATGCACTGCAGCCGAGATATCATCAGTTTCATGCGACACCTGGCGGTTTTAGAAAATTATGCGTTACAGTGTATGATTAGTAAGGCATTAAATAGTCCACTTTGGGTTCAACATCTACTGTCAGAAGTCCAAGAGTCGAATCATGTATTAGCTGTAGATCAAAAGTTTGTTCACATAACTTCACCATAAAATTAGGAGGAATAAGAGTTTATGCTTAATAGAGACATTATGCAATCCATGCAGCAATAAAATTAATAAACGGGATTGTGTTTAGCTGGAGTTGGTTATTTAATGAGGCGTGAGAGCAGAGAGAACAAGGCATGCATTGTGTGTACGACCGTGCGTGGCGTGCGTATGCGAGCACGAGCAGACTATTCAGCACTTTTCTCCACTTTTGGCATCCAATCTTATGTGTCTATCTAATCCATGAATGGTTTACAAAACACTCACTCACTCGCTCACTCACTCACTCACTCACTCACTCACTCACTCACTCACTCACACACACACACACACACACACACACACACACACACACACACACACACACACACATCAACCTTTTGGGAATGAATGGACACAAGAAGCAAATAACCTTATGTGTGACAGACAGTTATAAAAAATAAATCACAGATTAACTTTCTAAGTTGTCCAGTACTTGTTCAGTACTATCTATACTAATATCCTATACAGATACATATGGGAGAGGTAGGGGTAGGGGTCATGGTCATTGTGTAACTGGGGTGGGTGGTATGGGCCCATGTTTTATAAGTGTGTGTGTTGGCGTGACCTACTCCCCACAACAACCCCTGAACTAGATGAAAGGTCTTGTAGAATAATCCAATTGTTTTGGGCGTTTTGGGAATTTCCCACCCTTCCTTTATTTGTTCCTGTTAAGGGTTTGGCTCTAACTGCACAAGCAATTCGGAGACATTATTGCAACACAGTGAACACACCCCTCACAAAAAAAGGTTGCATGCTTCCAACTGCATGCTTATTATCATTACTACTATTACTTATTATTTGATTGTGTATGGATTTTCCTGATGAGACCACCTGTTGTATGGTTAATTTGTCCAGCCCTGTTTTGCTATAGTTGTCTAAGAGTCATATATTAGAAACTACACTCAGAGTTTGCAGAAAGAAACTATAAGCCTGATTGTTTTGCTACGATGGAGACCAGCTCCTTTTTTATAGCCCGGTTGTTTTCAGATCCTTATCTGGGATCTAAAAATGTTCATTGCCCAACCATGACATTTCTTTTGCTTTATTAGGAAGCAGTTAGGAAAACTAGCCTTTTGTAACTTTGATAAAAAGGCTGTGATGTTCCATGATTCACAGCATTGGCTGCCTCACAATCAGTGGTGGAAAAAGTACTCAAATTTTACTTAAGTAAAGTATCAATACTGAAATTTAGGAATACTCTTTTAAAAGTAAAATTTCAGAATTCAACATTTACTTGAGTAAAAGTATTGGTATCAAAATGAACTTAAAATACCCGAAAAAGTAATGTAGTCATTATGCAGAATGTCCCATTTCACAAGTTTTCAAATGTATGAAATATATATACATATACAACATATACAAATATTTAGCATATAGCAGATCTACACACTCAGTCACAACGCATTGTGAACTTGTAGGTCGGCTATTTTCAAATGGCCCCTAAATGTATAGGGCTGAAGTGTTTAATGTATCTTTTGTAATAATAATCAAAATCTACAAAGTAACTAGAAACTAAATTTGTCAAATAATTATAGTGGAGTAAAAGTAAAATATTTGCCTCTGAGATGTAGTGGAGTAGAAGTAAAAGTGCTGAAAATTGGAGATACTCCAGTAAAGTAAAAATACCTCAGAATTTTACAGTACTTACTTGAGTAAATGTACTTGGTTGCATTAAACCACTGAAAACTAGCCTTTTTATCTTTGATAAAAGCCGATGCTATGGTGTTCCATCACAGCATTGGCTGCCTCCCAATCATGTGATTCTCTCCCCCTTTGAGCAGCTGGTCACAAGGCCTCTATTGAGACAAAGCGCCAGTGTTGTGATTTGCTGTTCTTGCCGCAACGCCCTGTGCTTAGTTGACCTCAAGCCAATGAACTCCCTCTTTAAGAGTAGTTGCAGATTAGATGGGCCACAATATCTGATGACTGAAGACTTCAGTGAAACAAGTGATTTATTCACATGCCTTGTTTTCATTGAACAAACACGTTGATCCAGAGTGAATCGTAATTTAAAAAAAGGCAAACTGCCAAAAGTGTACTATTGTGTCTGGACAATAGATTCAACATGAAGATGTAAAAAATAAAAATAATTAGTTGACAGTCATCAGAAGCTGCTGTAAAGTATTATATAACGCTTGCACACAATGACATGCTTGCGTAAGAACGAATATATAACTTCCATCCAATCTGTTCTCCCAGTCCTTATGCAGAACATGATATAACCCCAGGTTTATTTGGTACCGTTTAGTACCGAGTCTGCCAGATTCCCAGCCACCTGTTGCTCCAAATTTGAACTGTTGGTTCTGACATTTCCTCCAGAGACCCACGGTCTCCCCTTCTCTCCTCACCCAATTTATGGCTCTTCTGTTGCCTCAACTCCATCGTGTCCTGCTCTCATCAGTTTTGACAGATATTGCGAGAGAAATAAGCAACCAGGTGTGTGAAGACAAGCGACTATTAGGCCACGTGAGCACTCTGCTATTTGAAAATAGCATATATACAAGACAACAATGCGATGCGTTGTGTGCTTGTAGATCTGCTATTTTTTTTAACCCGTGAAATGAAATGTGGAATATTTGGAAGATTTTAGAAAAATAAATCTTGTACCGGTCTCCCCGACAGAACATTTCGGATGGGGGTTAGGGACAAATTACAAATGCATGTTCGTTTCAACGTGTATGTACAATTGTACATAATACACAAAATATTTGAGAACCCCTGGTTTAAAAGAATTACAAAATTGTGAAGCATGCCCAAATAAGCAACTACACATTAGAAACGAGCCCAAACAACCACAGCCCGCAACTAACTAATATTTACATGCAACTTTATGGAAAAATAACCCCAAAGTCACTTATAATAAGCAGACATGGCAGCACTGGCTCTCATGTCTGTCCTTTTCCTTTTAACCTACCTGCACTCAGTTCTGTTGCCCCCTGCTCTTTCTTGTGTAGATGGGGTGTCTTGTTCTCCCACCCGAGGGACTTCACTCCTGTGTGCACCACTGAGCTGGCCTGCGCTGCGAAGGTCAGTGACGAGTTCAAGAAAAGGAACGTCAAGATGATCGCCTTGTCCATTGACAGCGTGGCGGACCACCTTAGTTGGAGTAAGGTTAGTCGACACACACACACACACACACACACACACACACACACAAATACACCAAGTTATTCTCGACTCACCGTTTTCACCTGACTCTTTAACACGCTTTCTGGTCACGTCGTCACTTGCAAACAAAATAATTGCAGTTGGCATGTGGACCAAATTGAGGTGACAGTTCCGAATTGTTTACACTACACTGCCCTACAAAGCCAAAGTGTAGTAAGTATGTTTTGGACACCCCCAAAGGTCAAATTAGCCTTTAATTTTGGGGAAGAAATAATTGATTCAAAAACAGACATACAATATTATTGTATGCCGATATCTCATCTGGCTGACCAGTTGAAAGTTGAAACCCTTTTAAACCTCTCCACAATCTCCAGAGATTGTGGACCCCAGGAAGACTGGCGACCACTTTGCGGAAGCTAATGGCGATCCTAATAAAGATTAAAGTGCAGCTATTGAAGACTGGTCAGGAAATGTGGTTGGAACGTGAGCTTTTTACATGCATCATAACTATGGCTAATGCAGATTTACTACCGTAACCAAACTTTGGCAGCAGTTTCCAGTCATCATATTTTCTCCCTAATCCTCTTTTGGGAATGGGTCGAGGTTTTTCTCTTCTGGCCATGCTTAATGTTGTACAGATGGCTCTACAATCTGTCCCACTAGTTTCCCATGGACAATATTACCCTCTGGATACTGATAAAGGTGGTTTTCAAATTGAGGTTTTTTACAAACTGATTGAAATTAGCAGAAAATACACCCTTCCCTCCACTGCCCACCAAACCAATCACTCACACACATGAAATGCACTTTGACATAAAATAAGGACTCTAAAGACCTTTATGGTTTTATGGACTTTCGGTTAACAATCTTTTTCTCTAACTTTTTCTTTTGGTATATTGTCTTTGCACTGTTTTGATCGGGGTCGTTTGTCTCTTTCAACGTGTCCAGGTTAACCTCCTCCATAAACAGAACCACTGTGATTGGCTTTCAGCTGTGTTGCTAGGTTACAGGCAGCGCCTCCCCTCTTGACAGTCAGTGAGTGGTCCAACAGGGAGGGGAGTTGACTGGGAGCCAGCAAAAGTTCTGGAATTCTACACTAGGCCACTCCTGATTGGACAGAATGCTTGGTTACTAGGTTACATTCAGCACCGCCCACCTCAAAACTTCACATTAGATTTTCAAATCATTAACCCAGCTGTTGGCTACCGTTCAAAGTTTACGTTTTTCCAGAATATCATGAAATGAGAAATAAAGTAACTTTTGATTTAATCATCTGCCGTGGAAATGGGTTAGACTGTTGGTCTGTAGTTTTGGGAAGTGGGTCGGATATTTAGTATCGCTCATGGGAGTCCTAATCCCACCCCTTTTGTTTTTCTTTGTTGCTAGCTTCTAACACATAGGCAAAGACACAGACATTTGGCTGAACCCTTGCGAATAGAAAACGGACCGTTTTCCCACACTGAACTATTTACTTTGTCTGATGTCCAACTACTGATTATAACATCTGTTAAATTTCACTCATGTGGAAGACACAACAGTGAAACGTTGTCTTCACATATGAGACAAAATTTAAAATTGACTTACTAATACCATGATCCCAGCCTGCTACGAGAGCCTGCATAGACTACGGTAGTTACTTTTCTCACCAAAAGATAGTGCTTACTGCTTACCTTTGTCACAAAAAGAGATTTGCTTTGTCATTCTGAACAGGCAGAGTAGACACAGTTCAAGGTCCTCTCAGGTCCCAAGTCTTGTTTTAACCTATCTAGTTACAGCTGAACCCCTGTATGAATATTGTTCTGGCTACTGATAAGTAACATTTCCTCATCCTAGGGTTTATAGAAACTTTATACACAACAGAGCAAACAGTGAAACCTCCATATCTAATCAATCCAGACTAGGATGCAGCCATCCGTAAGGACTCTGAGGCATACATATGTATTACCTTGGCATGCTTGTGTGCTTGAATCTTACTACTAAGGCTGAGCAATATATCGAAAATGTCTCGATATCAAGGTATCAACATGCGAGGTATACATATCGACGAAGATGGCTTGAAATTAGGTATTGGTGTATGGGTCAAATTAATTAACAGACACACTGCATGCACGTAGCACATTCAAAAAAGCAGTCCATCTGTAACCAGTGTGGTTATTTCAATAAAACCTACTTAACCCTTCTATGTGTACTGTGCAATGTGCATTCATGGATATGCTATTACTTATCAGGGTTAGACAGGCAGTGGACCTAAAGCAGAAAAAAACATTAAAAATAATATAATGCAATTGTTTTGACTAATATCGTGAGTAATATCGATATCGAGGTATTCAACAACGTTATTGAATATCGAAGGTTTTCCTAATATCGCCCAGCCTTGCTACACACATCCACTTGTGGGAGAAACAAATGGAGTAATCTTTGTGTGAAATGATGTTTCCCCATCCCTGTGTTCCAGGACGTGATGGCTTTCAGAGGTGAGAAGGCTGACTGCCCTCTGCCATTCCCCATCATCGCTGACCACAAGCGAGAACTGTCAGTCCTGCTCGGCATGCTGGACCCTGATGAGTTGGACAAGGACGGGATGCCCCTCACTGCACGCTGTGTACGAGACATCCCCAACACTCACACTTCAACAACAACCTCTGTTGTTGTTTCTCTGTTGTCTTTCTCTCTCTCTCACTCGCTCACTTGCTCATTTCAATGTACTGTATAACCAACTATACAATCATCCTGTTAGGCATAGCGAATGGACAGTGTTGGCACACTAGTGTGACAAGCTTAATTTATACTCTTATCTCGCAACAGTGACCAAATCTAAAAGGCATCTACTCGCTGAATTGCGACACAATGGTCGATTTTAGGTCTGTTGTTCTTGTGACGCAGTCTCAAAAAGAGTGAAGTTGCAGGGCTCTTTTTTTTGGGGGTCTCATATTTGAAAAGGGTTACAATCGTGAGCAGCATTAGTTTGCTTGAATGTTGTCATTTACCTGCTGCTTATTGTAACTTGAACATTGAAGCAAACATGAGATGATCAGGTCGGCGCGAAGTTATTTGACCTGTGTGAAGAGGGCGTAAAGGCAAGATCAAAGAGTGTTCTGACCTTTTCAGTGGGGCTGAAACTCTGCTCTGCACTCTGTATGTCTGTCATAAGTCTGAGTCGTCTTCCATCGTTAAAAAATAAATCATTTTCATAAAGGTTATACAGCGGCGGGCATATAGGCAAAACACCAGAATGATTACTCTACTGCATTGTACTATAACTGAACAAGTTATAGTACAATGCAGAGTAACTTATAGAGTAACAAAGTCATGACGTCACTCGCTCATCACCTGGTTTGCGGAAGTAATTTCTCTATGGAGAATAACATTGAGTCATCTTAAAATCGTCTCATATAAGCTAAAGCATTATGGTCCAAAAATAAACAAACTGTCTCCGCGATATTGTTGGGGAGGTGGCTCTGTATGGTTTGATAGTCAATCACTAATATTTGATACAGTCTGTTTCTGGTGAAAATGTAACCAATTCGGCGACAGCAACATTAGCATTTTCTCACCATCAGTTGATTCTTCATATCCATAGTCAAACCACTGAGATCCTTCGTTTATGTTTGGAACACAGTTCTTATGACGCGATATGAAAAAAGTCTATGGGAATTCAGAATGGGGGGGGGATGTGTAAATGACGTCAAACTTCGTTACTCTATTATTGTCTGATTATAACAGAAGCTCACCTAATGCCTTTCTGAACTGTCTCCCCTGTAGGTGTTTGTCATTGGCCCAGACAAGAAACTGAAGCTGTCCATCCTCTACCCTGCCACCACTGGAAGGAACTTTGATGAGTTACTCCGCGTCATCGACTCCCTACAGCTCACCGCTCAGAAGAAGGTTGCCACGCCTGTGGACTGGAAGGTACCAGAACCCTTTATTTGTTTACGACTTAGAACCAACAAGCAGGAGATGTTGCCTCACTGATGGTCAAAAGTTCAGAACATCTGTCCATACAGACCCAAGTGCCTTCCTTCTGTGCCCCTTCGCCCTTTTAGCTGCACAAATAAATGATAAAATGGAAAGGAACATTTAAAGTGTACCACTCTCTTTTGGTGGAAAACATGCAAGTGTTATGTTCTACAATGATAATACCTTCTTTATTCATAACCATGCCCTGGACGTGCTCAGGCTTGTCTGCTTGTAGCAGAGAAGGTTGTCTGCTACAGAGCCACAAATCCCATGATTTTCCATGATATTTGAACCCGTGGTGAGAGACTGGTAGTCGACTACCTCCTTCAGGATCCCTTCCTTTAGAATAGTCTTTGCAGGGGCCCTGCATTTTGTGGTATACATATATACCTATTATGGTGAATAACGTCTTTGTCTGTGTCACTGCCAAGAAACCCTCATGGGATTTGGGTATTTTGGGGTCCCAATAGAACATCGCAACCCTTTTTGCAGCTGTCGCCACTGGGTCCTGCTTTCTTTCTCTCTCAGCTAAGGGGTCCTTGCCTGAATTTTTTTTTTTCTTTTGGCGTATTTCGGATTAAAAGAGAAAGAAAAAGAACGCACCAATGTGCAGCACAAAGTGTTACACAAATACAGCAAAGTTAGTTGGGAACAGGACTCGAACCCACGCTACTACTGTATAGGGGTTTAGTGGGTAACCTTTTGTCTGTCACATCTTTTGTCTCTCTCTCTTAGCCTGGTGACAAGTGCATGGTCATCCCCTCCCTCTCTGACGCAGAGGCGGCTGCCCTCTTCCCCAATGGTGTGACCACCACAGAGGTGCCTTCTGGGAAAAAATACCTGCGCTACACCCAGCCCTGAACGTGGACCATCATCCTTCAGCACACCCCCAATAGGCTCGGCAAGGACGGTAGTCTCCTGTAGTTTACTGTCGTTTCATTTAAAAGATCTCTGGACTGTGGGGAATCGCAGGTACACTGGCAGGTACTGTAACAGGTCATCACTAGGAGGATCTACATAAAAGTCTTCATTATTACTGGTGAATTACGTGCATTACAAAAGAAATGCAATAATCTTTACAAAATGTAAACTCTGTTTACTGTCCAGGTATGGATGGTGGACCTTTCTACCAGTTTCATAATGACTTATATGGCTTCTCAAGAAAATCTATTAATTTGACACTTATCTGGGCTGGAGTCTTCTCTACGCCAGAAAGTCTCATTGAGCTTCTCATAACTGAGCCCTACAGTACAACCTATACGTTTTTGCTTCCATATAGCAACATAAGCGGACGCAAAACACCTAACGGGAAATAACAGACCCACGTGGTATTGACTGACTGTTCAGAAAATAATATTCCGCAAAGAATTAAATGATTGGGATTTAGAAGTTATTGTAACCAGCAACGATGCAAATTCCTTGCACTGTTAATGTATGTAGAACTGACTCACTGTGAAACAGATGGCACTTATTCTGTTCCTGTATGATGCCTGTGGCTAATGTGAAGTGTTGGAGACATTCGTTATGTTATTACACAGTGCCTTAGTTTCCTTGAATAAAGGTGTTTTGTCACACACAGAAGTTAGTGATGTATTTCTTTTCAAATAGTTTCACGACACAGCTTTGTGGCTGATTCATTGAGCATGAAGTTGGTAGCCTTTATAACGATCAACTACATTTCACTCTGTTGACTTAGAAAAAGGCAACTTTTAGGCACCACCTTTTTACATGAAAGCTATGATGAATTACCAAAAGGCGACCGCTTACCGGCCACTTTAAGAAGGCTCTGATGAGGATGTCTCTCCTGGCCGAGAACGAGCACTTAGAAAAGTTGTCTGTTCAGTGTGTCTGGAGCAGCAAAGCTGACAGGCGGGGGAGGAACACAGACCTTGGTTCTCGTCTCTGGACGTTGTGTATTATCGTTGCTGCCGGGCATAAACCTCACATCTCTCATATTCGAACTCATTTTTCGTAAATGATTGCCTTACTTGATCATACTACTGGCGTCACACAAAAGCATCTGAGGTAGCAGATCTACAAGCTTGAAAAGCAGCGTGAAGCAACATGTTTTAAGCTTGTAGATCTACATTTGATACTTGAATTTGAATACTGTAAAGTAGCAGTTTTGGACATACTGCATGATGTTTCTACCTGACAGATGATATTAAATATTGATACAGTATAGGCAATAAATAGGCTCTCCACTTCCTGATTACATACACATTTACCCCTTATTAAATTCACTAAGTTAGAGTAATTGTTTCTGTCAGTCGTACAACCTTCCCCCTCTGCTTGCCCTCTTGTTTTTGTTGTCTTTTAATTTTAGCAGAAAGAGCTCTCTGGAAACTGTTTTGTTTCTTCGGCGGGTTCCCAGTCTATTAATCCACAACCCAGAACATCTTGGGTCCTCATCCACTGGTTGAAACGGCCCGTTGTGTAAAATGAACCGAACCGAAAGAATCATGAGGATAACTAGAAAGAAACAATTCTGGGAACGTGTGATTGCCGTTTTAGCATTTTCCCATTCAAGACAATGGGGAAAATGAATTCACTAATAAATGATCTCGACAACAACGAATCTCTTAGCAAAATGCAAGCACACGATTCCTGATGAAGTCAGTCGATTTGACAATTATGACTGTAGTGTGTTAACTGGGAGGAGTTACCAAAGTTACCAAAGAATAAAGTTGGACAAGTACTATAGTGTGTCCTATGGCAGCCACACTAATAAACATTGCCTTGTCTTATAATCAATTAACCTGACCGGTCAGCAACTCCAGTGCTTGCCCTTACCCAACCTCTGTACCAGCTCTTCTGAAAAGGCACTTGTCTGCAGTACTTCCTTCTGTCAATAGATGGCAATGCATACCACTATATCCCATGCGTTTCTGGCTGGTAGCCTGTGGTATCATGGCAGATGTTGTGGAAAACCTCCAGCTATGATCTGCTGATGGCAGCACTTGTTGGGAATCCTTTAAGAAACGGTCCCACACTATTTATCCTCAAATTGCCTCATGTAAAGCCAAGTCTCAACTCCATGGCATCACATTGCACATGAGGTCAGGGATTGCTTGCTCTGCAACTCCTCAGAGGCAGATTTACTAACCCTTAAGTGTCCCTGTTCTAGGCACAATAGACAACATGTAACAACATGTGAGCTTGTAGATCAGCCATTTTCGTGTAGAGAGAAAAAAAGGAGGCGACCAAGGATGGACCCCTGGATTTAAGTGTATAATGACGTCTTCTAGTGTTGCTATGTACTGAGCTGCTGATGAACTAGAAAAGTCAGCCTCAATACAAGGATAAACACGAATAGGGTGTTCTTTTTAACAGAGCCACATAGTACATACTGCTGCTAAGTAATAATTAGCAATTGCCACTAAAACGATACACAACCTACAGTAAAAGTAAAGTGTTCGATACAGCACACAGCTGGCATTAATGCCATAATCTCTAATGTTAAACTATAGAAGCCTTCAAATAACCTATACCCTTCAAATTACAAGCAAAGTTTCAGCAACCATTAGCTATACGGTAACTAAGGTGCTGAACTTGAGCTTGTCTTTAGGCTATTTTTGAAATGTGTTGACTTTCTCTTTTTGTGTGTGAAAGATAGGGACACAAATGGTTAGGTTATTATAACCAGACACATTAGAGTGAAATAAAGAACACACGTGTAGTGGGTGAGGACACTAGCCTGGTTAATAAACCAGACCGCACAACACCACCGAAGTGTGTGATAGAGTCTGGTTTATTAACCAGGCAATGAGGACACTGCTCAATGTGACCTCTTACAACGTGATAGTGTGAATGATTTGCAATAAGAAGTACCAGCAGTCAGCTGGTAATTGCTGGAGGTGGTCTAGGACCTGTGCCTCACCAAATTCTGGGCCCTGGGTACAAGGATTCACTGCAGGCCCCCCATGAATGTTCTTCATAGTGGGAGGGGACGCATTATTACGCATTATTTTTTGCTTTAACTATTGAGAAATAGCAGATATACAAGCTCACAGCGCGGCACTGAGTGCCATGCTACAAGCTTGTAGATCTGCAATTTAAAAACCTATGTTTCTACTGTATGTAGGTAGTGCTCAAACTTTTTCATGTGAAGGACCCCCAAAATGATATGTATTTGGCCACGGAACATCATCTCAAAATGTTTAGTTCCAGGGAAGCAAAATATGAGTTACAAATGTTCGCTTGAAAATACATATATTCAGATTTGCACACATTTTCACGACTTAAAAGCTCATAGTGCGAGCTTGTAGATCTGCTATTTTTCAATAGCTAAAGTATACAATAATTAAGGCCCCTCCACCTTGGGCCCTAGTACTTCAGTCCCACTTTTCCCCCCCTTGTGACACCCCTGGCAATTGCACCACATTTGTTTTATTTATCTAACTAAGAAAACGGAGGACCAAATGCATGACTCCTGGGGGACCCCGTTCAACCAAATGTATGGGGTTTAAGTGGGGAGTTTTATCACTCCTTTATGTTGGTCATAACGACACATACAGTAGTAATGACTCCTCAGAGGGTGCCTCATCACCGACCCATACGGTATAACTTACACTAGGTAGTTTGAAGCTTTATAGGACACTAATCAAGACACAGAGGGAGTAGTTAAACATATCTTCACGTAATCGGTCCTCACTAATGTTAGTTACAGTGTAACATGTCACCATTAGAGCTTGAGGTGCTGTGGACAGTTCCGAAACCTGCCTACCAGTGACATCATCGGTGGGCAGGTTTGGTTTATTTACTAATGCAAGAACAATGGCTTCTGTTTCAGCAATCTAACTTTCCAGGAAAACGAGAGGCTGTAGAAAGAATATCTAAATATAAGATAAAAGTCTACATGGCTGCAGCTGCAACTTGGCAGGGACTTTCCCAAACGCTCTCTCACAATACAACAGTATTCTATTATGTAGTTTGTGTTTGTTTACACAATAAACTTGTTTAACAGGTTTACAGGACATTATTAGGATTCTTTTCTCTTATTGAGACGAGACACAACCACAACCACATCAACATCACCATACACAGGACAAAACAAAAGAACATCACAAATGATAAAAAAGAAAAGAAAAAAAGGAAATCAAATAATAAAATAAACGTATTTCTACCAAATAAACTAGAAAGGAACATTGCTAGGAAAACTATGGCAGCCTACTTTTCATGTTCATGTGGTTCCATGTATACACTCTTAAGTTAAATGAACAATCATGGTTTTACAGTGTAGACTAGACCAGTCAGTGGTTCTCAAAGTGGCGTCCGGGGACCTTGAAGGGGTTCCGGGGGGCCCCAGCTAAATTAGTTAAAGGAGTGGTTCACCCCAAAAAACTATGGAGATTGTTTGATGACTGGCAGAAAGATGCTATACTGCTCCTACCGGAGACGCTGCCGATCATCAAATGATTGTCTTAGGAATACGTCACAAACTACAAAATCTCCATGAATTCAAGGCTTCATAGGATGTGTAATTGATAGAAAATAAGTATTAAAAAGGTCCCTGGCACATAACGTTTTCAGATGGGGTCCGCAGCTATATACACATTAATTTGGTGGTCCTCGACATGAGAATGTTTGAGAATCAGGAACTTTGAACTTTTTACAACAAGGGTTCATATTTTAGATTGTATTTAGAGAAAAGAGTTGCAAATAGTAATAAAGACATGTACTAATGTCTAAAAAGACATATTTAAAGGCCACTTGTACACACTGAAATCAAAATCGCTAAAATTGCTAAAATGATAAAAAGCCGTAAAAAAAAAAAGATTGATTTTGGGGTTTGTATTGTAAAGTACAATGTGTGATGTCATCAAGTTGTAATTTGCAATACAAACCCCAAAATCAATCCTCCAGTTCTAGGCAACACAGAAGAGGGGGAACTTTTTATTTATTTCGACACAACTCCTCTAAGGTATATTAATGACATAGTTCAATATTGGAAATGGGTGGTCTTCCCCTTTAAGGCTATTAATATAAACCAAAGTTGTCATTTAAGGCTATTAATGAAAAGCAAAGTTGTCCCTTAAGGCTATTAATGAATGACTGAATCCACCCAGCCTTTTGATCAACGGTAAACTTGGTCTGCCTGCACGAGAGCCTCTTCTAAAACAGGTCAGCAGTAACTGGAGACTAAAAGACACCAGAGCCTCCGCTCAGGTGTGGGTTTCCTCCCAGAGCCAGAGTTACTCAACCCTCAAAACTGAAGGGCCGATGGTCATATTAATTACATTAAGTAAGTGGTCCGAGGTTGATTGGACTCACGCCCATAGACACGCAGAGAAGCTTGCACACACACACACACACACACACACGCACGCACGCACGCACGCGCGCGCGCACACATGCACAGTGCACACTGGCCTGGAATGTGCTCAGTGGAATGCTGAGGTCAAACACAAAAGACGGGGATTCCCCCTGCAAGTGTAGATTGAGACCAGATAAAATGCCATTATTCGGGCTCCTCCCCACAATTGAATTCCGTTTCTAGACATCCTGAATAGAAGGACCTTCTCCTTTTTATTCGTTATTCATCCAACAGAATCTCCCATTACTCTCACACGGGCAAGCTCTGTGAATTCTGGCATTGTTTTGTTTTCTATGTGTGCAGCAACAATGGACAAAGTGCTTGTTGGGCCGCCCTGTCTTTCCTGTATCTGTCCTCTAGGCAGCGCTGCTGCCTTGTTCTGGAGGTGGTTCTCAAAGTGGGGTCCAGGGACTCTCAGGGTTCCTCGAGGGGGTTCTGAATTGACCCTTACAAGTCTGTAACTCTGATAGTGTACCAAATGGACCTGTTGAGGGGGGTCCTTGAAATTTGAAAGTTTGAGAACTGGTGCTGTAGGCCAGTGGTTCTCAACATGTGGGTCGGGACCCAAATAAATCTGAGGGGTCCCCAGATGTTTAGCTTAATGTGTAACATTTTTTTCTCACTCAACAGTAAACAAACCAACAACATGAAAGTGTATAGACTAGAGGGTATATGCACATTTCTAAAGTGACAATTTAAAGACTTTTTAATACATCTAAAATGGCAAATAAAACATTGGCCAAATTGCCAAATATTAGAGGCAGACATTGTGAAAATAGCCCATCTACATGTTCGCAACGCAAGGCGTTTTCACAATAGAACCGTGTTATACAAAATGTAATGCCTCAACTCTTAGTGCTCATAGGGTGGGGGGTTCCCCAGTTAAAATATGATTATTTTGGGGGGTCTCGGCCTGAAAAGGTTGAGAACCACTGCTGTAGGCTACAATATGGCTGATGATGGCACTTCTCAGTGCAGTCACAGTGCATGGTAGGCCTTAAGAAGTGCTTGCTGACAGATAGTGTAGTGTCGAGTCATATGAAGGACCCAAATGGGTCAGTTTGTGCACTATCTATCAGGCTTAAACTAACACTGAGGAATTGACTGTGCAATTGCATCCTTCTATCCATCCATCCATCCATCATCTTCCTCCTTGTTCTTCTCTATTCTCTCTGTGGTGGCGGCTTCTAAAAGCACACACACACACACACACACACACACACACACACACACGTGTGCACACGTGTGTGTGTGTGCACACACGCACGCATAGCCCGTTCTGTTGTGATCAAATGCATTTCTCAAATTCCAGACCACAATGGCCAGTGTCAAAGCACGTGAAGCACTTTGGGTGTCAGACAGCAAGGCTTCACCCAGTAACTCTGGTCACACACACACACACGCACGCATGCACACACACACACACACAGTGCTGTCGCACCAAATTCTGGGCCCTGGGCACAAGGATTCACTCACATTTTATGCTCTAAATATTGAAAAATTGCAGATCTACAAGCTCGCAGCGCGGCACCGAGTGCCGCGAGAAAACCGTGAAAATGTGTTTTTTGAAAAACCTGTTTCTATGTCAGTGGTGCTCAAACTTTTTCATGTGAAGGGCCCCCAAAGCCATGGACCCGCATCTCAAAATATTTAGTTTCAGGGACACCCCCCCCCCCCCAGAAGCAAAATCTGAGTTACAAATGTTCGCTTAAAAAATACATATATTCAAAGATTTGCACACATTTTCACGACTTTTCAAAAAATATACAAGCTCGCAGTGAGCTTGTATATCTGCTATTTTTCAATAGCTAAAGTATAAAATAATTAAGGCCCCTCCACCTTGGGCCCTAGTAACTCAGTCCCATCCCCCCCACCCCCCCTTGTGACGCCCCTGCGCACGCATACACATTACACACACACACACACACACACACACACACACACACACACACACACACACACACACACACACACACACACACACACCACTGATCGGGTCAGCCTACTAACATCACCATCCAGAGCCTCACTCACCCCACCTCACCCCAATCAGCACCAGCCGTGTAGAGAGGGGGTAACGCAACACCACTCCCCATGCCAAGTCTCTCTGGGCTAAAACACACAAACACTGAACCAGCTGCCGCTCTTTTAACACAGCACCCCAAGGGTTATTTGAACTCTCGGAGGGTGTAAAACTTGGCCCTGTGCGAGCTGTCCATTTTTACACTGTCACAGCTTAAATTAATACCGCATATATATCTCTCCAACGCCTTATTGCTTTATTTACGCTTGCCAGAAATAACTGACCTTTTCCTTGAAAATCGCTCATTTAAGTCTTCCAACGTTTTTTATTTTTTTTCAAGGCCAAGGACCCCTTAGCTGAGGGAGAGAGATGAGGCAGGGACCCCTGCTTCATCTGATAGAAAGCAGTAAAAGAAAACATTTTAACACTCATCTTTTCTCTCTAAAATATGAACCCATGTGGTAAGAAAAACAAAGTTGTCCTTTAAGGCTTAGCTGAGAGAGAGAGAGAGATGAAGCAGAGTGAGACTCCAACTACATATCGTCGTTGTCGGGTGAAAACCTCATATGTCCAAAACCGTTCGTTTTGCATTTATCATTTTTAAAATGATTTAATCTAGTGAAAACAGCCGATCTACAAGCACACAACGCCTCGCACTTGTAGATCTGCTGTTTTCACTACTTTTGTGCGACAGCCTTGTGTGATGAAGCAGGGCTTTACTTTGCGAAAGAACGTACTCGTTTGAAACTTGGAGATGCGAGTTTTCCACCCGACAACGACGTTATCGTATTGGCTACAGTTGTGTTGCAGATTAAACTGTTTTGCATATATATTTCATAGATAACTTCATGGGCTTGTTTGACTGTCATGTTGGATTCATGTTGCTGTGTATTCCCAGCCATTATACAGTAAAACCATGCATCAATACTTAGTAAACTTGACCTTTCACTCTGTACTTAGTCTGCTCTTCTTCTCCATCTATTCTACACCAAACCCCTTTGCCAAATAGTTGATCTACAAGCTCACAACGCCTCAAGATTTGGTAGCTCCCCCGTAGCAACTCTGAGGACCCCCTAGGTGTACGGGACCCCCTCTTGAAGACCCCTGATTTAGGCTTTGCTCTCTATCGTGTGTGTGTGTGTGTGTGTGTGTGTGTGTGTGTGTGTGTGTGTGTGTGTGTGTGTGTGTGTGTGTGTGTGTGTGTGTGTGTGTGTGTGTCTGTGTGTCTGTGTGTGTGTGTGTAATAGGTTATTATTCTAATGCTATGTACCAGGCATGCAGGCATTGACTTCCTCACCTGAAGCTGCCCTGACCTGTAGGTTAACAAGCCAGAGACCAGAGAAGCAAAACATCTAGAACACACACACACACACACACACACACACACCTACACACACACACACACACACACACACACACACACACACACACACACACACACACACACACACGGAGGCACAGCCTGATGCTTTCCAGACGCACCCCCCTCTCCCTCCTGCATTGCCTGGCACTCTAACCCTTACCACTCTATCAAGCCCCCTCCCACACACACACACACACACACACACACACACACACACACACACACACACACACACACACAACTCTTATCAAAGGCCGCCGGTACCTCTTTCGTCTCTCTGCCTTCACTTTCCCATGAACAGGCAAACTTAACTTTGGAGTCAAAAATCTCTCTCTTTGTGTGTTTGTGTATACTTTCATTTAAACGCAGCCTTTGTCAAATCACGCTGCGCCGACGCACTTCAAAGACGAGACCGAGGAGTTCTGAAGGCCTTATACTGCAACAACCATGCAACGATAAAAGACCACAGCCATTTTTTTTTATTTTTTTTGGGGGGGGGGGGGGGGGGGGGGGGTAGTGAGTGTCTGTTTATTTCTGTGCATGTTTATTTGCGTACGCCCCGGCTTTCAGCGCCGAGCAACGATCCAGACCTGAGTCGTTCAACCTCTGACCTTCTCCGAACCAAATCTCTGCAGACTCATCACACGCTAACAGTGTTGCATGCCAGACAGGCTGGCCTCCGGATCCACACAAATAAGACAGACAGTTAAAAGCCAGACATAGCCTTTACTTGGTCGTATTTGCCGAAAATAGACGATTTTACAAGCTCGGCGCGTTGTGAACTATGACTTTGTTTTAGTCTTTTGAATACATTTTCATTTAGTTTTAGTCACGTTTAAGTCATCTGAAATGTTAGTTGTAATGTTAATAGTTTTAGTTTAGTTTTAGTTAGCCTGGCATGGCCAGACTAATACTAGATATTAGTATGGAATCTCTATGTGGAACTTTCGTTTCCAAGGGGCGGATAAAAAGAAAATGCCTCTGGTGATGAACCCGTCCCATATTTGCATACTGGGCCCTGATTGGTCCCTCACTACTTCAGGGGGAGTGTAATCCAATCACAACTGAGCCAGACCAAATCTTCAGAGGGCATTTTTTCTTTTTCTTTTTTGCAATGGCAGATTTGCCTGGTTTCCAGGCTAGGTCTTAGTCGACTAAATATCATACGACTAGATCTACAGTTGATTTTGTAGACAGAAATCTATTTTGCCAGATTTTATACTTGATTACATCCTGAAAATAGCCGATCTACAAGCGTGTTTTGAGCTTGTAGATCGGCAATTTTCAGTGGGCAACAGAGGGACAGCGGCTTCTTTTAACGGCGGGCCGCAAAAAGAACTCGGCCTTGCTGGGGCAACACCCGATCGCAAACAAACATAAACCGACTTGTCTTTTAGTTTTACTGGATTTCTTCTCCACTAGTCCCTCTGAAACATTTAATCTAGTTCTTATTTGTTGATGAAATTGTCAATATATTTAGACTTAGTTTTAGTCATCATAGCTTAGTATTTATTTAGTTTTCGTCAGCGAAAAAAAGTAGTCGACGAAATCAACACTGCACGGCGAGCTGCTCCCGTCGTATGGTGAAGTACCCTATTGTAGAGCTGCTATTTTCTCAGGATGTTACAGTTTATATGACACAGAAGAGACACAAAATGTGACAGTGAGGCAGACACATGGAATGCATATAAAAGATAGTAAGTCCGATTCCTATAGAAACGGCTGTGGACCTCAGGTTTTGGTCAACTTTAAGGGACATTAAACTCTCTAGTCTAGTAAACTGGACCTGAGTTGGCTAGACTGCACTGGATTCTTCTCTTAGTGTACACTCTTGTCCTATATGTACTATATCTCTAACTTTACAGTATAAGGCTGTCAGACTCATTATCTTAGTTTCATGATTGTTTGAATATAGTTTGTTGCGTGTTATTCACTGTCTCAAAGTGGACCACAATGGAAACAAGCTTTGGCTTTTTTGTGTGTACTCGACATTGGAGTTTTTTTTAAATGGCAACATTGTTGTGATTTTTAAAACGGCCAATAAAAGTATTCTATTCTATTCTGTATTTGGACCGCTTTTTTCTTTCAACACCAAATCTCTTTGCCAAGAATAGCCGATCTACAAGCTACAAGATTGTGATTTTTAATGACAATTTTTTATTCCCCCCAGAATAAGGATGCTGGGGTTCAAGTTGTTAAGCTTGGCAGTGAAGCCCCTGAGCTCTCCTCATTCCTGCTCGTGTATGGGGTCATGGCATGCCCACGCACGCACGCACGCACACACACGTATGTGCACCAACACACACCAACACCACTGATCAGGTCAGCCTACTAACATCACCATCCAGAACCTCACCACACACACGCACACAGAAGCACACACACGTGCACACATACGGGAGGGGATAAGACATAGCGATAAAAGTGATGAAAGCGCATGATCCATGCAGTTAGATAAATGCCATTGTTTTGATGGCACCTCATAAATACGACATCTGGACAGGCTATTATTGCGGCCATATTCCAGGGCTCTCTTAAGGAACTAATGACCGTAGGTGAGGGCCAGTTAGTGCTCATGTGAAACGGGTTGATGAATTAGAAGGCAAAAGTGCAATCACTCTCTGCGCGTATCTTTATCCCTCGCTATCAATATTGCTCTCGTTTCTCCCCGCTCCCCCCTCCCCTCCCCCGCCCTCTATTAGACACATTGATCACCAACCAGTGGCATATCACCTGAGTAATGGCTAAGGGTGTCTGGGCTTTAAAACAACCTCGGTGTACCGTCAAGGGCTTTATCTCAGTGACAAGGCAAATGGCTGCCCACATAATAAAGTGGGGGTGCTTGTGTGCGTGCGCGCGCGTGTGTGCGCGCTCGTAGCACAGAGGACTTTGCCATTAAAAGGAGACATCAAACACAAACCAATAACACTCAGGGACCACCAGCTCTGCCACAGAGCCCAGCACTTTAGCTGCATGCAGACTACAGGGACAGTAAAAAGCCATTTATAATCTCTTCAGCGTGTGTGTGTGTGTGTGTGTGTGTGTGCGCGTGTGTGTGTGTGTGTGTGTGTGTGTGTGTGTGTGTGTGTGTGTGTGTGTGTGTGTGTGTGTGTGTGTGTGTGTGTGTGTGTGTGTGTGTGTGTGTGTGTGTGTGTGTGTGTGTGTGTGTGTGTGTGTGTGTGTGTGCACGCGCGCGTGCAATGCATTTGTATCTGTCCACTTTTGTGTGTGCATTCATACGGGCATAATTACATTTGAAGTGATACAAATCTTATTTTTCATGTGCCAGGCTCTTGTTATAATCCAATGGTTGATCTATTTTCACTGGCTAAAGTGCTTTAAATTAAAGAAAAAAAAAATATATATATATGACGAGAACCAGAGCTTGAGTTATTGAATCAAAGTTTTCTTTTCTGTTCTGGTTCAAGGCAGTACACTTAAAAAAAGAAAATCGCAAAGACCACCAGAGTCAAAGATGAGATTTCTTATTTTTTTCTAGATCTGATAAAGCTACATCCCCTGTGGCATTACACTTGTGTTTGCACAGTGCATAGAAACCTGGCTTCAACTGCTTGAACCCCATGGCATCTGTAGTGTGAGGAAAACCTTTGCAGAAAGCAGTGGTGGAAAAAGTACTCTCATGTTTTACTTAAGTAATACTGCAATGTAGAAATACTCTGTTACAATTAGAGGTCTGGAATTCTCGAGTAATGTACTCGAGTAAAAGTACAAAATTATTAAAATTATCAAATTATCAAAATGTATTTAAAGTACCAAAAGTACAAAATGTTTGAAAATAGCAGACCTACAAGCTCACAACACAAAGCGCCTTGGATAAAGGCGCTATACAAATTCACCATTTACCATGTAACGCGTCACAATGTGATATTTGGACCCGAGATGTAATGGAGTAGACGTAAATTGGAAATACTCAAGTAAAGTACAAATAATTCAGTACAGTACAGTACAGTACAGTACAGTACTTAAAGTGCCGCTGACACGCCCCGCTACGGGGAGTGGGTGGAAAAAGGTGGCAAGCCCCCCCGCTTTTAGAGCCCCGCTGCCCGGCGAGAGGCAACATCCTCTCGGTGAATTTTAGCGATTCCGCCAACAAATAAACATAAACAAACATATTCTCATATTCTCATGAACAAGGGGAATGTAACAACCAGATTTGTGTGGAAATACAATTTTTATATGTACACATTTATATACATTTTCGTGTCTTTAGCTTTAGCTTTAGTGCTAGCCCAGCCAGTAGCCCATGTGCGAGCAGAGGAAGTTGCTTTCTGTGGGCTGCGAGTGCGGCCCTGCGGGCGATGGGAAGAGAATACAGTACATTGTAGGTACAGTACATTATAACTCTATGGTACAGTACGGGCGCGCCGTGACGTCATCAACAGTATTTTTGCCAAAGATTGCCAAAGATTTACCTTGTTTTTTCGTGACACGCCCACTTTAAGTGAATGTACTTACAGTACAGTAATTAGTTTGCAGCACTGGCAGAAAGGTTTCAGGGAAGTTATTTTAAATGTAGAGTGAAAACAATTGTACAGTTTGAAGCCCTGGATGACTCTAGTACAGACCCCTGAGGGACTCCGGTCGACCACGGTATAAGTGGTTTAGGAAAGCCTTGCTGCTGGGAAAAGATTTAAAAAGTTACATGAGACAAAACAGCAAGAAAAATATGTTATAATTCACGCCCCCCCCCCCCCCCCCCTCCATTTTGCTTGTCCTTTCCATTGGTTTATTTTTCTCCAACCAGAGGGCAGCAGTGTGAGAGGGCAAGAGGAAGGTGGCCTGGTAGTGAAACTCTATCACTGGAGGAAAAGATGGAGTCACGTGTGTGTGTGTGTGTGTGTGTGTGTGTGTGTGTGTGTGTGTGTGTGTGCTGTGTGTGTGTGTGCACACGTGTGTGTGTGTGTGTGTGTGTGTGTGTGTCCGTCTGCTAGATCTGGTCTTTCTGAAAAATCGAATAACAATATTTAGTGGTATTGAAAAATGCTCAAATAACGTAAAAGTTCCTCAAGATTTTACTTTAGTGCGGGAGTTATACTTACCACCACTGGTGTGTGTGTGTGTGTGTGTGTGTGTGTGTGTGTGTGTGTGTGTGTGTGTGTGTGTGTGTCCGTCTGCTAGATCTGGTCTTTCTGAAAAATCGAATAACAATATTTAGTGGTATTGAAAAATGCTCAAATAACGTAAAAGTTCCTCAAGATTTTACTTTAGTGCGGGAGTTATACTTACCACCACTGGTGGGTGTGTGTGTGTGTGTGTGTGTGTGTGTGTGTGTGTGTGTGTGTGTGTGTGTGTGTGTGTGTGTGTGTGTGTGTGTGTGTGTGTGTGTGTGTGTGTGTGTGTGTGTGTGTGTGTGTGTGTGTGTGTGTGTGTGTGTGTGTGTGTGTGTGTGTGTGTGTGTGTGTGTGCGAGCGAGCGCACGTGAACACGTGTGTTTGTGTGTCTACGTTGCGGGCCGGGGAGGTGAAGGATGAGAAACTGAAGGAGAGAGAGGGGGAGAGAGAATAAGAAAGAGACTGAATAGAAAGAGGTGACTGGGTTGCCATGGTTTCTGTTTAGGGTTTGGATGATTTTCCAAACCATAATTTGCGAGCCTGGACCATAATGAAACCAGCCTGCCTTTCCTGGCTCTCACACCCAGGGTCACGTGTAGCCACACACTCACACACACACACACGCACGCACGCACGCACGCACACACACACACACACACACACACACAGCGTTGCTGTCGGGTGGAACCCCTGTATGTCCAAAACCGTTCCTTTTTTGTGGTGAAAATAGATCTACAAGCTCACAAAGTGTCTCATCTCGACACGTGAGCTTTTAGCTCGGCTATTTCCACTACCTTTGTGCAACACCCTTGTATGATGAAGTGGGGCGTTAATTTATGGAAGAATATTGAATTCACGCGCACGCACGCTCACACGCACACACGCACGCACGCACGCACGCACACACACACACACATGCAGACACACCAAAGACATGCTCGTGCACACTGAAAGTAACACATGTTTTGCTTTAGTGGTTGTTTATGTTCATCCAGCGATGGGGGGAGGAGGCCCCACGCTTAACTATCAATTAAAGAGATGATCATAAAACAAACATTTGTAAACAAACATTGCCAAGCTCACAAAGATAAATGGCCTGAGAGAGACAGAGATGGAGCGATGGAGGGACAAAAAGGCACCGAGATGAGCACAAAACAGGCAGAAGTAATTATCCTTTCAGCGCAAAGATACTCCTATAACTTCTTGTGAAGATAACACTCGGGCTGCAGTACTGTATGTACACTAAAACTAGTGTGTAACACTTCACTTAAAGGTCGGGTCTATGCATTTATAATCGTATTTATGATGCATTATTATAAAGGGACACAGGTAGACAGACAGACAGACAGTCAGACAGACAGACACAGAGATCTCCATATATGGGCACAAAAGGGACAAAGACAGACGGGTACAACGGGTACTCTGACAAAGCCCTCGACACTACTGTGTGACTCAAACATTATATTGTCACTGTCGGGCAGAAACCTCGTATCTCCAAGTTTCACATTTGTACGTTTTTTCGTAAAGTAAAGCCCTGCTTCATCATACAAGACTGCCGAACAAAGCTAGTGAAAATAGCCGATCTACAAGCACACAGCGCCTCGCGGTGCGAGGCGTTGTGTGCTTGTAGATCGGCTATTTTCACTAGTGTAGATCATTTTTAACGATAAATACAAAACGAACGGTTTCGGACATACAAGGTTTCCGCCCGACAACGACGATATGTTTGAGTCGTTGAGTATCGGTCGGATCAGCGGTGCAATGCAGGCGTGAGGCCCGAACTCTAGATGTGAGAGCCGCGTAGCAGCTGAAACGTCTTGTATTATAAATGTACATACAGACATTCCTCCTCAATAATATTTCTTATACACCAGTGGTTCTCAACCAGTGGTCCGGGGTCGATTTGGGGGTCCTTGACAAAAGTGTTTGAGAACAGTTTCAACAACAGGACACTGCAACGTCCAATATTTACAAGCTATTTTACAGAAAAACAAGCCCAAGGCAGCCTAGAATACACAGACATGGCAACACTGATAAATCCACGTGAAAGTTTGAGCTTGAGTTTCACAAGTTACAAAGTGCTGAACGTTCGCAGCGCAAGGTTTATTGTACCAGAGAGCAGACAACCATAGACTTTCCCATGTTGTTATGGTATAGCTAGAAAGGCCCCGGGCTGCCTTGCCACCAGAAAACCTAGTGAGAACCCAGGTCTCTCTGGGCGCACTGGTTCCAATAAGTACATGTGTAAAATTGTGTGTGCTAATGGGGCCTCGCGGTAATAAGCCGCCATGTGTTGCACCGAGGAGGGGGTAATAGGTCTCTGTGTGTGCGTTAAATACGTTGGTGCACGCCTGGGCGCGTGTTACCAGAGTGTGCATGATTGCAATAAAGTTGGTGAGAGCATGGGGCCTGTGTATAATAGCGTGCGCACGGGTGCATGTGTGCCCGTATCGGTGAGAGCCTGTATCTGTGCGTGCGCGCGTGTGTGTGTGTGTGTGCGCGCGTGTCTATGTGTGTGTGTGTGTGTGTGTGTGTGTGTGTGTGTGTGTGTGTGTGTGTGTGTGTGTGTGTGTGTGTGTGTGTGTGTGTGTGTGTGTGTGTGTGTGTGTGTGTGTGTGTGTGTGTGTCCATGTGTGTGTGTGTGTGTGTGTGTGTGTGTGTGTGTGTGTGTTAATGTCTCCTCTGTTTGAGTATAATGAGTTCCCCTGGGCCTCCCTCACCCCCCGTTCCCCAGCCCCCCTCCCGCCATCTTTCCCCTTTCTTTCCCTAAACTTGGCCCTATTAACCCCTCACTTCCCTTGGACATGTTTATTTAGGTACGGGGAGGCTGGAGATGGAAAGGTGAGTGGCCCGCCTGTACACATGTTTATTTATACACAGGCAGGTCCCAGGGTTCCAGAGTGCTGAGGGGGTGCAGGCGCTGCTCGGTTCTCAACCTTTTCTGGAGCTGCATGATGGGGCCCACTTGAAAATCTCCAAAAGCTTCGCGGCCCACCCATTCTGACCAGTTGGGGCCGCGTGCATTTTCAGGGCATGTTCATTTTAATCAGTGGTTTTCAACCCTTCTCACATCAAGGTCCATCATTTATTGGGCATTTGAGCCATGGACCACCTTTTGATCAGACCCGAAACATTGAATATTTTGTTATCGTTGGATAAGATCTTGTCCACAATTCCATGCTGTATTGATGTTGGTACCATATCAGAGATGGCAGGCAAACGTTGATAGAAATAACAATTCTTCTACACTCTCTAATTGTGTAGACTTCTTGTAAATTAAGTAATGCAGCTGTTTAAAAAGAAAGGAACTCTTGAGAGTTTTGGATTCATTTTACACTCTCAAGAGTTAAATATCTACATAAAAAAATATGTAAAGATCTATAAGGGTCCATTTGGTTTACCAACTCTGCATCATTTAGCTGGGGATCACCTGGAACCCCCTCAAGGACCACTGGTGGTCCCCAGAGCACTGAAAACCACTGATTTTAATGATCAATCAATGGATTAGTTGGGGAGTAACAATGTATTTTTGTGGCTAACATGCATGTTGGAGGTGAGCTGATACAACATTTATGTATGGGCTGATGGCTAAAAACCATGCAAGATGGTCATTGGTCACACCCCAGACATGACCTATGGGCTGTGATGCTGAGGTCAGTATACCGAGTCTCACGTCTGATACACAGGAGAGGGGAGTGGGGGGACGACCGGGCAGAGAGTTTGTGAAGTGGCTCTTCGTTACCTCATGGGGGTTATATTATGAGGAGGACGGGCCGGCTTGATGGACGTGCTTTAGGTGCTACGGCACAGGGCACCGTGCTTGGGGGGCACCAAACAGCGGGGAGAAAGTGAAAGAAGACTGAACTATCGCCGCAAAAGTGCCTAAATCTTGAAGCAAAGGCTGCTGAAGGAGCGCTAAAACGGTGAAACACCTCTGCAAAGCGCCTATTTTCCGTTCCTGGGGGGCATCATGAAGGGTTAATCCGGCACTCGAGGCAGAACCCTTTGATTGTAATATCATTTACTTGAATATCGTTGCCGTCAAGCAGAAACCTCCATAATAGTCTCCATATTGTAACTTTTTGTGTTTTTCATAAATGAATGTCCTACTCGATCATATTACAGCGTCACACAAAAGCATCAAAAGTAGCAGATCTGCAAGCTCGAAGCTTGTAGATCTGGTACTTTTGCTGTTTTTGAATTTGAATCCATAAGAGTTTTGGACATAATATGAGGTTTCCACCCAACAGACGATATGATTGCGTTCAGGACAAGGACGCGTGCATCAAACTCTTGTGGTCACGGGATGCTGACCAGACAGGAGGAGGGCTCACTGCTCTGGGTGACATTGAAGAACAGCACGTGCCTTTCATTGCCATGGGTTGCAGAGCTGCCTGCAGGGACGTGCTGGGCCCCTGATTCAGCCAGGGAAAAAGAGTTGGAGAGGCCCTCATTGCGCGCTATAGAGAGAGATCTCTCTCTATAGCGCTGCTGCTACTCAAAGATTTGCCATTTCAGATCATGTCAAGTGACAAGCCAGTGGGCCAATTACATGAGTTATATTTCGTTATTGTCGGGTGGAAACCATGTATGTCCAAAACCGTTTGTTTTGTATTTATCATTTTAAAAATGATTTAAACTAGTGAAAACAGCCGATCTACAGGCACACAACGCCTTGCACCGCGAGGCGTTGTGTGCTTGTAGATCTGCTGTTTTCACTACTTTTGTGCAAACAGTTTAATTTTTACTTTTGTGCAAACAGTTTACTTTTTTCCTAATGGCCCGGCCTGGACCGGCCAGGAATGAACCGGCCGTTCCGGAGTTGTCCCGCTTTTCCCAATGGCCAGCTCGTCCCTGGCTGCCTGCCTGGCCCCCATGCAGGGGGACCGATAACAACCTCAAACCTTCTTCATCTTCATTGTTTTGACCACACTGAATTGCGTTTCATGACTGAGTTCATTTGGGTTTATGTAAACACTACCCTCCTTCTTCTAACATGCTGTATTGTGTTGAGTCAGCAAGGCATAAGATAAACTAAACTAAAAAGGTGACATGTCGAAAAACCGATGGGAACTGAGTGCCCGAGCAAAGAATGGCCACTGACCTCGGTAAATACCATTTAATCTTATTGCCGTTCTCGTGAAATTCTCATGAAATCTGTGTCAGAGCTAATATCAACCTCACATGGGCCAAACTCTATATCGATATCTCTGACATTTCTTCCTTCCAGTAGGGAAGTAGGAACATTTGAACCAGATTGCAGTTATGCAATTCAGCAGCATCCCATATTCTGTTATTAGATTACATTGCCGACCTCCAACCATTACCCTTCATAGCCCATTTTTGTATTCTTACATTTTTCATTAAATGTATGCGATTAAAAGTGTTGCCCGTACAGTACATTGTATTTCTTTGTGTATGGAACGAGCAACACAAATGGAGATACATTTGTGTTGATGAATTGATGATCATTTGTATAATCTGAACTATGGGCAGATGTTTAACAAAGATGTACTCTTGAGAGTGTAAAATGAATTCATTTTACATGCTCAAGAGTTAAAGATCAAGGGTCCATTTGGTTACCAACTCTCCATCATTTAGCTCTCAAGGACCACTGGTGGTCACACTGGTTGCGAACCACTGCTGTAGAGCTAAAGATCCTGATGCTAGATACTGTAGGAGGGAGAGAGTTTTGGCTATTCTGCATCACATCATGTTGTCAAATTCATGTTGAATGTTCTTCTTTGGTCTTTCATTTATGGAGAAGCCTGCTTCGGCCAGATGTAGCAATGCGCATGAATAAAATAGGTCTTGTTTATTTGCCCAGCTTTGGGAATAACATATAACATATAACATATATTATATATAGCTGCAGTAAATTCCCGGACGTCTCACATCTATCACCTCTCATTGTGGTGGTGTATTTGGTTTATTGCATTAAGCAGATATGCTAAGGAAGTGGTCACAAGTGGAGATAAAGTGATTAACTCTAAATAAGCTCAGTGTAACATTCTTTGGCCCTGTGTTAACTCCAATACTCAAAAGAAGCTCAAATAAGAACGTCAAACACTGCGTCGAATGCCAAAGATCTCTCACACGGGTTAGACACGTGCATTCTGGGAAAATGGAAATGTGATTTACTGTAAACCGATTAAAGAGAATGTAATTATGATTTCTTATGAAAGTTTACTGTTACTAGACTTATGCCTCCCAAATTCAGCCATGTGCCCTCGTGTCAGACCTATGCAGTAGGTCAGTAGACTTGATTTATAGCTTTAGAACTTTGTTCCATGGCAGTCGTTGTGAATATGGCACACGCACTGAAGTCAGGTTTAAGGTATTGTAGTCACTACAGTACCTTAAGCCTGACTTCAGTGACACAAGGGTGTAGCGTGTGGGTTGGATTAGGTGAATGGGAAAGTGCAGGACATTACTGTCTTGAACTGTTTGCGTGCGTGAGCGAGTACTCGCCTGTGTGCGTGTGTCCATCTCAACTATCATAAGCAGTTTGTCTATCTGGAGAAGATGATGTTTCATACTGTATGTCCTTGAATAACATATGTATTTTTTCATCTGTCACTTTTCATTATGGGCGTGTTATCTTTTTCCCCTCTGTGTGATAATAAGCATGTGCATCCAGTTCTATCTGTTTTGAACATAATGTAATCTTCTCCTGATAAGTGGTTGGATCTATGCATGCGCTTTTTGTGCAGATCCACATAAACGCATGATGTGTGTGACTGTGTGTGCACTGCACATGGGCATGCGTGCATGTGTGTGTGTGCGTGTGTGTGTGCGTGTGTGTGTGTGTGTGCGTGCGTGCGTGCGTGCGTGCGTGCGTGCGTGCGTGCGTGTATGTGTGTGTTTGTGTGCGTGCGTGCGCTCACATGCGTGCGTGTGTGGAGTTCTGTGAGTACTTAGGCTAGCACTGTACTTTGGCTGAAGGATCATGCTTCAGAACAGGGAGTGTGATCTCACCAGGGAATCCCCTGTCGCCTGACTCCCATTTCTCTTCCCTCCCTCCCTCCCTCCCTCCTCTCGTATCACCCAGCGCCGTTTTGTTGCTACGTGTGGTTCGGCTTTATTTATGCTGCATGGGGTGCGCTAACCCTTCTGTTGAGCCGTCCCACACTGATGACCTCACGGCCTCATTGTTGGGCGTAAAGCGCTGGTAATCGGACACAAATCCTGCAAGAGCTAAAACCATGCACAGAACACCTGCTCTCTCTCTCTCTCTCTCTGCCTCTCTGCGTCTCTGTGTTTCTCTCACAACTTCAACAATTCATTGGCATGCCAAATGAATGCCCTCACACACTTGTGCACGTGCACACTTGTGCACGCACGCACGCATGCACGCTCACACTTCCACGCCTGCCCCCGTGTTTGTTTTCTCCCGATCAACATCTGCAATCTGCTGTAGCAAAGGGCAAGGGCTATTTCTGAGGTGAAAATCCTCTCGCATGCTGGCAGCGAGCTGCCAAGATAAAGATTTATGATAGGGAGGGCAACGAGAGTGCGGCCCCGGGGCCTGAGGGAGAAGGAGGGAAGCAGACAGACAGGCAGACAAACGGACACGTACAGACGGAAAGCGACCGACACAGTGACAGCGAGGGACAGACTCGCTAAGACAGGGAGACGCCAGTAGGAAACAGACAGAGGTGGATGAAGGTGAAAGGCGGACAGAAAAACCCACAGAGGTCTTTTCAACCGGTGCCCGGTATTACTTAAGTCTCAGAGACCCTGCCAGTGCCCGAGCTCCCAGTGCCACTCCAGCACAGTAAGGCTTTGTCCCGCTGGTTCTCTCCGGAGCTTAGGGCAGATCCCTCTGGCATGTACCCAGGCAGGACTTCTCATGCCGGGGCATGGAGAATGGGCAAAGTAGGAATTTAGATGTGGCTCCCCCACCCAAGGAAGTAAGTGAAACGATTGTCTCTACTCTGTGCCGTTAAACAGGACGTGGAATCTAAAAGGAATCACCACTCCAACAGTTTAACGGCAAACAGAGGCCATTCTGAAAAAGGGGGTCTTTGTTTTATATCGTTCACCGTAGTTACGGCTCCGCTGGGACCGCTACGTAAACTAGAAACAATACTCGGACTGTACCAGCTAAATGGTGATGTCGACTATAATCCTGGCACTTTATGCAGAAAGAACCGTGTTTGTCAGCTTGAATTACTTAGGTTTTCAAATGCACAACTTGTTCACTTAAGCTGTTGATATTTCAAGTGAAACCCAGAATGGACTAGACCAGCTTTTCTCCACCAGTGGTCCCTGAAAATATTGAGGGATAGGGCTGGACAATATATATCAATATTGTATGGATGTCATAATATGAGACTAAATATCATCTGGGATTTTGCATATCATAATAGTGTGATATGGCAAAACTATTGTCTTTTCCTCAGTTGAAGTGCAAAATAGACGTACGACATCTCTGCACACGATGCTGGAGTTTAACCACAAGCCTTGACAAGGGGCCTTTTCCACCGTCAAAGAACTGGTTCCAGAACCAGTGCCGGTTCAACTTTCTTGGAACCTTGGTTCGTTCTTGGGAACCGGCTTGCGTTTCCACCAGATTGAAACATGATTGAACCAGAGGAACCAAGGATTTTGTGGTTCCCGTTCGGAACCAACTTTTACGGTTCGGAACCAACTCCGGTTCTCTGTGGAAAAGCTCACCTCTGGTTCATCCCATAGGCGGGAGAAGGAACCAGAACCTGTTCTTTGCCGGTGGAAAAGGCCCTTTAGAATCTCTCTTTAGACCAGTGGTTCTCAAACTTTGAAATGTGAAGGTCTCCCTTGAACTTTGACAGTGTACAAATGGAACCAAATGGACTTGTAAGGGTCAATTTAGACCCCCATAAAGGAACAGGAGAGTCCCTGAAATAGAAGATTGTGTTGTGAACGTGCAGATCTGCTATACTTTGGCGATCGACACTGGTAAGCAACAAAGTATAGAAATTAAGCATTACTATAATATTCCTGCTGCATTGGAGCCCAAAGGCTGAGTAATGGTCAGTGACTCTGTTTCTTTGGCTATGAAGTTGGAGGCTTATGTGAATCTGTGACCTTTGTGTTGTGGCTGCTGGTGAAGGTTTTGAGTTGTGACAGCATGACGGCTGCATTCCATTGTATGATTGGCCGTCGGTGGCAACACCTCTTGGTGTGTTTATTCATCTCTGATCCTCTCTCTCTCTCGCTGTCTCTCTCAAACACTCACACACGCACATGCACACGTGCGCACACACGCACACACACACTCTATAGTCTCCCCAGGCAAAAGCCAGGATTTCATCTGAGTGATAAAATAATAATAATAATACATTCTCATGCATCAGACCACGGTTTGAATCCCGGCTATAGTACATAAAAAACAGTAGTGTAAAGTAAGTACATTTAAGCACTTTGTCGGCATCGCTCCTGCATCACACTGTCAGCAGCGCTCCAACAGTCCAGTCCAACAGCACCTCTCTCTCTCTCTCCTGTCTGCCTCCTCCGCTCTCCATCTCTCCCCCCTCTTGAGATGAACTGATAGAGGGCAGACAATGCAGCTCTTTGAAAACACACACACACGAAGCCTAAAGCGATCCTTTCTCCCTTAATATGGCTTTTGTTTTGATGTTAATATTATAGATTCCACTGCAACCAGCATCATTGAATAATAATAATAATTAATTCCTATATAATGTTGGATCCAACAGGATAAAGTTGGTGTCTACTGTTAGGACTTCTGACTGCAGTCACTGCACTGTCTGTCTGTACGGACAGCTGACATTTTATTCATTTATTTATTTATTCAACTTTTGACTTGTCAACTTTTTGGTAAATGCCCTACTGCACACGTACACATGCATGTACACACACCGGTTCTTTGCTGGTGGAAAAGGCCCCAAAGAGTCTCCTCAAATTATTGGCTTAGGAATGCGACGAAAATTAAAACGATATCCATGGGTTGAGTAAAAGAAGTCTTTTTGGGGGGAACTATCCCTTTAAAGGAGTAGTTCACCCCCAAAATGACTTTTTTGAGTTGTTGTCGCATAATTTGATTATAGTAAATTTACCCCATTGATTCCGCGAATGGGGACCCAAATGCAAATATTATTGAATTAATAATAAAAAATAAAAAAAAACACACACACACACAAGAAGTGGAGATGCGATGTTTGTGCCTGCCTGTGAGTGTTGTGTGAGAGGTGTGTGACAGGGAGGGCAGGGAGGGACGGACCAGTGTGTTATCACCTATCTTTACGAGTCTTTGACAGGAAGTAAGACTACACTCTAAATTACACGTCTCTGCGTCCCTGATCCCTATCTGTCTATCTGCTGAGCAGAATACACTGTCCCTCTGCAACACAAAGCCTCTCACAGGTTTACGGTTTGACAAACAAGTTATTGCAAGTACACGCACACACATACACACACGCACACACACACACACACACACACACACACATTACAATATACAGTAACACTTAGAATTTAGGCATTTAGAAGACACTCTTAATCCAGAGCGATTTACAATAAGCAATAGGGCAGCGCAAGGTGATACACTAAATGCATTGAAATTGTAATATAAAAACACATTTAGACCAAGAAGCTATCATCAGTCTAACAGTAGAGGAATAACCCAAAAAATATAATGGATAATCTGTTCATGGAAGCTACCGTATACACACCTAGGATGCCAGGTCTACACAGACACATACTGACACTCAGCGAAGATGATTCCTGACACATTCAACACTCACGCGTATCGTGTACATATCTGAAGTTGTTTTGATACCGTGGGGATTATGCGGCGGCACATTTTGATACGTTATACTTGCGTGTTGATGTGTGCGTTCCACGCAGGCGCTACCCTACACACCCAGGCGGAGGCCATGCCAAGTTGTTGCACGCAGCGTTTTGGAGGAACGGGAGGGGAGAGGAGGGGACGTTTAAATGGAAAATGGCACCATGCCAAGTGGCAAAGTGCCCTTTCAGCTGTCTACTTGTTTTATACACACTTCTCCATTACAAACATCTCATCACTGAGGACACGCTTGAGTGTGTGTGCGTGTGTGTGTGTGTGTGCACGCGCGCACATGTTTTGTTTTGTTTAATTTGCTGCCAGTGACAATTTTTGACGGGTTATTTATTCTTTTACGCTGGATGGCGCTGTGCGCTAGCCTATGGGTCACCAAATATGTTATGATTCCGCGGTACGTCGCCGATGACGTCATGACACAACCGGAACCAAAACAACCTTTCCCTTTTTTCTTTGAAAAACCTGATAAAACCTCATGTTGTGCGTATTGGGAGAGGGGCTGGGCGCATGCTGGACTCCTGTATCTTTCAAATGGACGCTCGCGGTCGGACAATATTTTCCGATTCGACAAGACCCGCAGGGATGCTCCCTTGCGCGGATCTGAGCGACGCTGTCACCTACATGAAAAGTGAAACTGAAACTTAAGTGAAATCACTTACCCTACCTTTAAGAAAACCAGAAAAAGAAAGCCACATTGTGTGGACCTTTTTTCTGTTCCCCATGATTCATTTAACCACTCGAACCCCGGTATGCCTATTCTGAAGGGAACGTTCACCAAAAATAGCAGATCTACAAGCTCAAAACGGGTGATACTGTGTGTTTTGAGACAGATTTTTGGCTTGGAGATTTGGTGTAGACAGAAAACAGAGTTGTTAAGTTGTTAAATAGTTTGGGAGGTTAATGAGAGAGATATCTACAGACCTACTGTATGACCTGTGGGAAACTCTACTGTACTGTTTCCCAAAATGGGCCGGGACCCATTTGTGGGTCATGGACCAATGTTTATGGGTCACTAGGAGTAAACGAGGAAAAATCTAATACCCTTTTCTTTTTCCTACATTTAAAAACACATATAGATATTTCAAAAGAAGTTTTAGTTTTCATATTTCAAAAAAATATAAATATATCATTTTAAACAAACAATGTAAGAAATTCCATAAATAAAATAATAATAATTAAGAAGCCGCGTTGCGAGCTTGTAGATCTACGGTAGCTGTTTTCACTAGTTTGAGTCCTGCATGGCTGGGCAAAACGTCTACTCTCTCTCTTGGGTCTCTCTCGACCTGAAAGGTTTGGGAAGGACAGAGTCTACTGTAGCGTGTTATATCATTGCCCCTATGCTTACGCGTGGCCGTGGTTCATAGTGGTGGAGCACTAAGGAGGCTCTGTTCTCACAGGTGTAATCAGACCATCAGTGTACATCCTCCCACATAAAGACACACACCATTATCAACGTGATTGTACTTTGCTGTGGGGTGTGTTTCTGTTTGTGTGTGCGCGCGCGCGCGTGCGTGTGTGTGTGTGTTGATACAGAGTTTACGTTGCCTTAGAGATAATCATCTGATAAAGAACATATACAGATACAGTACAACCATTCGGTTGCAGATAACAGATGGGGAAGGGGAGAGGAGAGGAGAGGAGAGGAGAGGAGAGGAGAGGAGAGGAGAGGAGAGGAGAGGAGAGGAGAGGAGAGGAGAGGAGAGGAGAGGACGGTTTCTACCTAAAATGTTTTACTCTTACGTAGCTGCACACAAGATGTAACAATAAAGAACAACCTTGAACCTTGAGGAGACACTCTGGACTTACAGGGGGCAGATTTAACACTCAATAATTCTGATCAGAAACAAGCTAGACTCTAGCTTGTTGTTTCTAGACCTGGGCCCTTCAACGTTTTCAGGCCAAGGACCCCTTAGCTGAGAGGGAGATAAATCGGGGACTGCCCATAAGTCCGAAGGTTCATTAGTCCGAAGGTTCATTAGTCCGAATTTAGTTAGGGTTACTGAGGTTAAGGTTAGGGTTAGAGTTAGGCATAGTATTCTTAACAAATTCTGACTAATGAACCTTCGGACTAATGAACCTTCGGACCAATGCCATGGCACCCGGACCCCCCCATTACACCATGTATTTTGTGTCGCAGATTTTCATCGACTTGACCTTTCACTCTGTACTTGATCTGATCTATTTTTTACCTCTACACCTTTGCCAAAAATAGACGATGTACAAGCTCTCAACGCCTCGCAGCGCCCTAGGGGTCCCGGACCCCCTGTTGAAGACCCCTGTTCTAGACTCTAGTCTAGCTTGTTTCTGATTAGAATTATTGAGTGATGGGAGGGAGGAGACTTCTTCTGCACATGCTCAGTAGGTCCTCTCTCTGCCTATGGAAGGGTAGAATGACCATTTCATCTCAGCAGAGGTTTTCAACAAAAACATACCAGTAAGACTCCCAAATCGGGAGATAAGCGACCGTTGGTCACCTTCATGACGTGAAGGTGAGTGAGGGTCTTTGTAACAGCCACCCCCAGATTTCCCGTGGAAATCTGTACAATATCGAGAAGGCCCGAACGGAAACTCTTAGTCAACTGGCCACCCCATCAAAGAGTAAAGGGACATCAAGGCCTCTCTCTTGTCAATGGGCTGGTGTCGGCCACCCCGTACGGGTTCTAGTCTGAGGTGATAGCCTGCCACCCCGTTAGTAGGCAGGGGTCCCGACAAGCCAAGGGGTCGATTGCACCAGCTTCCTCCTGCCGCGAAGGGTGCCAGCATGACTCACACCATCCTTCCTAGACGATTTTGACATCTTGTTACTAATCTGTCGGTAGATAATGCCGGTCTTATATAAGGGTCATTTGTGTACGGTGTGATGTCATACTGATGTCAGCAGTGTGATGTCATACTGATGCGGAGATATGAGCAGGGCAAAGGTGTGACGTGTGACGTGTGACCGACCGACGGACGGACGGCCGGTGGAGGTTTTGATACTAAACTGCGACCTGGCGGTCGCAATTATACAGTGTAAAAGTGAAAAGCTTATAAATCGTATTATTAATTAGGGCACGTATATCTGTTTCTTCCAAAAAAAAAAGTCTGAATTATGAAGGAAAATGTAAGTGTTACTTTTGACCCCACTCTCGATTTTATGAGCCTCTGGCAAGAATATAAGAGCCAAAAAAAGCGTGAGTGGCTTCCATTACACAAACTGCAGACAAACTACGTACGTCTTTTCACTCTTTCAGCTATCGTACATTCCCCAGCCTGTCTATCTGTGTGAAAGCGGCTTATCTTTCCCCTGGCAATCTCCTCTATCGGGATATATTTTTTGGTCCTCAAATTCCCTTCATCCCTCTTTCTTTCTTTGCACCCCGCCCCTCCCATCCCCCCGGTACCTCCCCCCTCCCCTCTCCCCTCTCCTCCCCAGACCCATTTCTCACCAACTACTGCCAAGCCAAAACCACAACACACACTTAAACTACGCAGGCCTGCAGTCAGTTTGTGAAGGTCGGGTTTGATGTGAGAGAGAGTGAGTGAGTGAGTTAGTGAGTGAGTGAGTGGGTGGGTGGGGGCGAGGGGAGAGAGAGAGAGAGAACTGTTTAAGCTGGCTGTAATCCACGTGGTCTCTACAACCTCGACATCCTGATCAAAGAGCGAGAGAGACAGAGAGGGAGGGGTGGAGTGGAGTGGGATTTGGGTGGTGCATGGTGGTGGGGAGGAGAAAGTGCAAGTCAAGGAGTTAGAGCGGGAGAGGGAGAGGGAGAGGGAGAGGGAGAGGGACGAGACAGGGACACTGAAAGGGCTGATGCATACTCAACTTTTAGAGCCGAATTTATTTCGGTTCGGTTTCCGGGAGTCATACAATCTAGGCAGAATTAATGACGGTACCCGCCCCCCGAACCTCTGAATAACGTCATATTGTAGTTTGGACAGAGCCGAACCGAACTTGGCTCTAAAAGTGGAGTATGCATCGGCCTTTTAAAGAGGGACATTGAGTTTGAAGGGGGTGGGGGTGAACGAGAAAAGGGTAAAGGGGAGAGAGTGAGTAATAGAGCAACCAATGGAGAAATGGGAAATAGTCTGCACGCATAATTCAATCCTGAGTTGTCGTTTAATTACTAGAGTGTACGGTGCAAGTGGGACACGACGGACTCTAAAGCTGCGTCCAAACCTGTATGGTTCGAGTGGCGATTACATACAAAGTGAATGCAAAGACGAGACGACGCGCAACCGAACGCGACACAAACTGGTGCGGCGCGAACGATCCGAAAGGGGCAGCATGAACGGTGCGAACGGTCGCCTCGTATCTTCGCAAACACTTGGAAAAATCCAACTGAAGCGACCTTCGCTTCACCCCCACTCCACCCATCGCGTCCTGACAGCCAATCAGCGTTGATGTTGTCCGGAAACACAGACATGTTTTGGGTGTTTGGAGTTGGGACTCCCTTTTCTCCGGGTGTTTCGCCTTGATTCCAACGGGACATGATTTTTTACCAACGCGGACCTGTGCGACCAGAGTGAAGCGAAAGAAACTACTAGAATAGAAGAAATAGCTTCAGGTTTGAACCCAGCTTTACAGCTCCATTTTTACACTGTTAAATAAACCCTTGGACTTGACGGTGCAGGACTGCTGGTCAGGCTGAGCCCATGTGTTACCGTCTTGTAAACATGAACACAGCCCTTCAGATGTGGTCCCGCGACACAGAGATGGAACGACCGCCAACGATCCTCTCTCTCTGCCTCCACATCACAGGGCTTGGACGCTCCACTATTATGTCCACTTTGAACTTGTTGCGGCTTATGTATCAAGTCACCCTATAAGGCGTACAACAACACACAGCTTTGATCACCGTTTCATGGCAAAGACAAAGCGAAGAAAGGAGGCCAAGAGGGGATTTTAAAGAAAC